>NC_018328.1:273769-427685 GCF_000234665.1 Leishmania mexicana MHOM/GT/2001/U1103
AAAGCGGTAGCCAACACGTGCGCGCGTGTATGTGTGTGTGTGTGTGTGTGCGCGCGCATGTGTGGGGGTGGAGAGAAAAAAGGGTGTACGCTGCTCGGCATTGACGAACGGTGTCATACGAGACCCGCCCGCTGCCAAGTTGGAGCAGAAAAAAAAGCACGCACACAGCCGCAGCACCAATACGATGTCTCAAGAGACGTTTTCACCGCGCATTCGTCATTCACATGTGTCGCTGTGCACCTCGCCTGCCGCTACCAGCTACCGCAGCCACGTGGCCCATGCGCCACCCGCGTCCCTTCGCACAACCCTACGTGCGAGAGAGAGAGCAAGAGACATCGAATTCCGCATGAAAATGCACGCAAGGAGATTTGTTTGGCGCTGCACAGTGGGGGGCAACAACAAAGGCGTCAAGGAAGAGAGGGAAAAGGAAGGCAGGAGCTGCTCTGCTGACGGGTGTGCATCCCTCCCCAAGCACCACCCTTTCGCGTTCTCCTTCTCTCTTCTGCGCGCTCCACCGACTTCTCTTGTATCTCTCCCTCGTGATGGAGATGCAGTGCGTGGGTGTGAGCTTAGAGGATTCGGCGGACGTGCCGCCCAGCTCCCCAAACGCCTCCGTGGCAACGACGCATGACAGGTCTACATATCCTCCTCTTCGTCCCTCTACCTCTCGCTTGGCCTCCCTCCCTGTCTGTCTGCCTTCACACGCGGACTCGTGAACGTCAACACGCACGCACACCCAGTCCACCCCACGCCACCCCCTCCCCTCTCAAGGCCTTCAGATATCAGTCAAATCCCCTTTTCTCTTCTGTTCTTGTCTTCTCTCTGTCGTTGACCCGGTCGCCATCATTCTTCCCATTTCTCCTCTGGCTTTGTTTCGTCGGCAGGCTGCGACCGACGGCCCTCTTCGGCCCCGCCCCGCCCCACCCCACCCCACCGCGGTCGCCGCCTCCGTGCCTTCTTCCCCTCCTCCTCCTCTCACAAGTCGTTGTGCGTCTCGAGACGTACACAAGTACCACAACACGTACGCACGTACGCGAACGGGCACGCAACGCGCGGACATATTCATCGACCCTTTTTTTCCTTTTCACCCGGCCCACCCCTCACTCTGTCTGGCGTGTGCTGGAGCTTGGTTCACCGCATCTGCGAGAGCGACTACAAACGGCTACCGCAGCCATCACGTCATCTCCGCCCGACGTCGCCCGTCTCCCTCCCCTTCCCTTTGCAGCAACCCCCCACCCCCTCCCCCCTCTTCTCTCCTCCCTGGTCACCTTGCTCAGTATGTTTGCCAAGTCGCTGGTTCATCTGATCGACGTGTCGAAGCGCCCAGTGCGCGGGGTCGATTACCTGCGCAACCGCTTCACCAATAAAGGCACAGCCTTCACCGCTGCAGAGCGGTCGCACATGAACGTGGAGGGGCTGCTGCCGCCTTCTGTCGAGACCCTCGATGATCAGGTGGAGCGGTACTGGGATCAGCTGAACCGCTTCAACGAGCCGATCAACCGCTACCAGCTGCTGCGCAACGTGCAGAACACGAATGTCACCCTCTACTACGCCATCTTGACGCGGTACCTGAAGCAGACACTGCCGATCGTGTACACGCCAACCGTCGGCGAGGCCTGCCAGCGCTACGGTGACCTCTATCAAAAAGACCACGGACTGTACCTCGACATCGCTAGCAAGGGCAAGGTGAGGCAGATGATTCAGAACCTTCGCAAGACAAACGTCGACATCATCGTGATCACCGATGGCTCCCGCATTCTCGGACTGGGCGACCTCGGCGCCAACGGCATCGGCATCAGCATCGGCAAGTGCTCCCTGTACGTCGCTGCGGGTGGCGTGAAGCCGAGCCGCGTGCTACCGGTCGTCATGGACGTTGGCACAAACAACCTCGAGCTCCGCAACAACCCGCTTTACCTCGGCTTGCGCAAGCCGCGCTGCGGCGATGCCGCCTTTTACGCTCTGCTGGATGAGTTTATGGAAGCTGTGAAGGAGACCTGGCCCTCCGCTGTCGTGCAGTTCGAGGACTTCAGCAACAACCACTGCTTCGACATGCTGGAGCGCTACCAAAAGAAGTACCGCTGCTTCAACGACGACATCCAGGGCACCGGCGCCGTCATCGCTGCTGGCTTCCACACGGCGGTGAAGCTGAGCAAGATCCCGATGGCGCAGCAGCGCATCGTCTTCTTCGGCGCCGGCTCCGCTGCGACCGGTGTGGCGGAGAGCATCGCCGACCTCGCCGCTGAGGCCGGGGTGAAGAAAGAGGACATCAAGAAGAACACCTTCTTCGTCGACTCGATGGGCATGGTGGCCACCAACCGCGGTGACAAGCTGGCCAAGCACAAGCTGGGATGGGCCCGCACCGACATCCCTGACGCAGATATTGCAAGCCTCAAGACCCTCGAGGACGTTGTGCGCTACGTGCGGCCGACCGCGCTCATCGGTCTCGGCGCCACAGCCAACGTCTTTTCGCGGGAAATTGTGGAGTTTCTGCACTCGTGCTGCGCACACCCGATCATCTTCCCGCTGTCGAATCCGTCCAGCAAAGCCGAAATTGTGCCGGCGAACGCATACAAGTGGACGAACGGCGATGCCATCGTGGCCTCCGGCAGCCCCTTCCCCGAGACGGTCGTCAGCGGCCGCACGCTGCAACCGTCGCAGGGCAACAACCTGTACATCTTCCCCGGGGTGGGTCTCGGCTGCTGCATTGCTCAGCCGCCTTACATCCCGCAGGAGGTGCTGGTGGCGGCCGCTGCCTGCCTGAGCACGCTGGCCACGCCGGACGACCTCGCCAGGGGGCAGCTGTACCCGCCTATTGAAGAGGTGCCCCGCGTGTCGCGTGAGGTGGCCGTGGCGTGTATTCAGAAGCTACAGGAGATGGGGCTGGCCAAGGCGGATCTCCCAGACAACCGCCCAGACCTGATGAGGATGGTGAAGACAGCTTTCTGGGAGCCACGCTACTTGCCCGAGAACTACTACCTGGAGAAGGACTTTATTTCCTGAGACAGACAGACAGAAGATGGGAGGAGAAGCGTAACGCCGAGGGCGCCAAAAACTTGTGCGTGTGTGTGTCTGTGTGTATGCGTGTAAGTCTCTCCCTCTCCCTCTGTCTCTGTCACCCATGGACGTGTTCTGTGCCTATTCCTTTCTTGTTTCGTTCTCCCGTCACCCCTTTCCCCCCTCCTCTTTGGTGTCTTCCGGAAGCGCACAACGTGGGCCCTCATCCCCCTCCTCCTCCTCTTCCCTATATGGTGTGTGTGTGTGTGTGTGTGCCCACAGCAGCAGCTGCACGCCACCAGCAGAGAGAAGGGCATTATATAGAGAGAGGTCAGCTGCGGGTTTGGACGAGGCAAAGAATTAAACGCTGAGCGATGGGTCGGAGTTGACGATGGATTAGGAGCCTTCGGCCGTGGCAGCGGTGGTCCTGGTGGCAAACGAAGGATATGTTGGTGCTCGCCGTGTGGTGTCTGATCATACGCGGTGCTGGTGCCTATGCAGGCCATACTTGGGAAGAGGTCTTCACTGGGGCGTTCTGGAATCGAATGGAGGTGTTGGCTAGGGAAGTTCGGGGGAGGGGGGGAACATTGAAGCGCAGGGCATCTCCTCACCTCCTGAGGAGGAGACCACACACACAAACGCACACGGTAAAGGCACGCCTTGGACAAGGCACGCCGACGGCTAACGCTCGCTCGCACTCCCTCTTCCTATTAAGGTGTACATATTTATTTAAGTATCCTTCCCGAGACCGCCCGTGCGGGCACCCGGCATCTAACCTAGCGAACACATATATACATCTACATGCGCAGATGTCTGTCTGCCTGTCTGTGTGGAGGTGGAAGTGGAGGGAGGGCTCTCTGCTTGGTCCTCTATGTGTTTATTTTTCCTTTTAACTGTTGCACGCTTCTCTCGAGACATGACAGTGCGACATAATCGAAGGGAGAAGGGCACGCAACCTCGCTTTCTTAGTCCAGTGGGATCGAGTCCCCGACAAAGAGGGGGTGGACCCACCGCCCACGCAGTGCGCGGTGTCACAAGGTCCAGCACCAACCACACACTCACTCTCTCTGTGTGGACGGAAGTCAAGTAGCCCCTCCTTATCCCCTGCCAATGCCGAGCCACCTCTGGTGGTGGCAAGGTCAGGCACCTACGGTGCAGGGAGGTCAGAGCGATGTATTGCCGCTGATGTCTGCGGTCGGGTTAATGAATAGCGTTGCGTCGGAGCGAACTTCCACGCGACGCTGGTATCGATCGAATGACCGGACAACGTGCCGGCGTGACTAAAACGCGTATCCCAGTCGGCCCTCACGCTGCCCTGCGGGTGGGGAGCCTGGGCCACCCTTTCGGGGGATGCAACCAGGGTGTGCCAACCTGCCTGATGGGCGCTGCGGTGAGGCGACCTGCCGAGCGGGTGGGTGGTGAGTATGGTTCGATCGCAGAGGCGCTGCTCACATAACGGAATCGTCGCATTGACGTAACGCGTGTGTGCCGCGCTGCCTCGCGCCACGGGGACGGGGGCTCTTGTGACGGGGCTGGCCGGGGGCGCGGGTGGACTGGGGATGAACACATGTTGTGTGTGGCAGAGAAATGCGCACGCTGCAATACGTTACTAAAAAAGGATTCTGCTGGAACATGCGCAAAAGGAGCGGAGGCATCTCACTTGGACTCCACCGAGAGACACACTCACACAATACACTCTTAGAGGAATAACCGCACCGAGTCACGCGCCCGACAAGCGCTCCTGCTCGAACAGTTTGGCGTATTCGCTTCCTGTGCATGCGAGAGGCCGTATGTGTGTGTGTGCGTGTGTGTGGGCTGCCGCGCTTCTCAGACCTCTCGGTGCCTCCTAATGTCTTCATAATACAACTGCCCTCGACATGTCCTCCTCTCTTGCTCTTCCATGCGCGTAAGCACCGCTCATGCACGCACGCAGTCAAGGCACGTAGCACCACGCACAGACGCGAAGAGAGAAGAGAAACGCAAGGGCACGACCGGTACTCGCAAGTGCACACACACACACATATATTTACATATACCCTCCTCCTCTGCCAGTCACTGTCCAACACCAGCCCCTACCTTCCTCCCCCCATCTGCTCTTGGGTAGAGTCATCCCTGTACGCCTCCCCATTGCTGACACCATCGTGGGGCCTCGCCCTTCCCCCTCCCTCTCCAACGCAGTTGTCATCAGAGAACCCCAAAAGGTTTTCAAAGATATCGACGGAGGTGTCCCTTCCCCCCTCCCCCAGCAGCGTGCCGGCCTGGGAGAGCCGACCGCGCAGCTCTCCACAGAGAAGCCTCAAGTGCAGCAGTGGCAGAGACATAACGCGGTGTCAACAATGAACACACACTGCAGGTCTGCGTACGACGTGCTTGCTCGCATGTCGGACGAGGAGGACGACGACGTGCCAGAGGACTTGGAGCTGACGTTCGTGCCTGCGTCAAAGCGATGTGAGCCGGCGTCGTCACGCGCCGTCGGCCACCGCGCTAGTAATGCGGCGCCCTCCACGCTGGCCTCCTCGACAGACAGCGTCCCCACAGTCAGCAACCTCAAGCCGCGCGCAGAAACGGTCTATGAGCAGGAGCGCAACGCCAAGGTGCGCCAGCTTCTCGCCGAGCAGCAGAGAGCAGCTCCAGGCGTCGTCTTCTCGCTGGATGCGTTCGAGTCACCGCTACCGGACCGATACACTCTGGCCGGCCTTCAGGAAGCGACAGGCACCCCCGCCTCTTCGTCTTCGCCTGCGCCGTACAACCGAG
This sequence comes from Leishmania mexicana MHOM/GT/2001/U1103, assembly GCF_000234665.1. NCBI lineage: Eukaryota > Euglenozoa > Kinetoplastea > Trypanosomatida > Trypanosomatidae > Leishmania > Leishmania mexicana. Next base: position 279,518 of record NC_018328.1, read on the forward strand.
AAGATCAGCGGCGAGGCTTCTCGCAGTACCGTGGCCGTGGCGGCGCAGAAGGCGGCGGGAGGGGAGGACCTGGTGGAGGGAGCGGCCCGCGCCGGTACCGGATGCCGAATCCGAACATGTCGGAGGAGGAGCAGGCGCGCTACATTCGGCACCGCCGCAACATGGCCGTCATCCGCAACGCACTGCGCGAAGTCGACCCTGACACGCTTGAGTATATGCAGGTGACACAGGCACCGGACCAACTGCCCCTCAACAGAAACCGTGAAGGCTTTTCGAAACCCTACTTTAGTACCGACCGCGGCCGCGGTGGCGACGACGCCGGCGGTGGTCGTAGCACGTCGTCGTACCGCGGCAGAGGCGGCGGCGGAGGAATGCGCGGCCGCGGCGGGAGCGGCTTCTCACCTTACACTGCTGGCCGCGGTGCTGGGGGCGGCGGCGGCGGTCGCTCAGCACCCTTCAGTCCCTACTCGTGAGAATATGGCAGTGAACGTAACACGCGCCTTTGACATGTATGCGTGTGCGTGCGCGTGCCGCCTCTCTTCCCCTACACGATCCTTCCCGCTCCTCCTCGTGCGTGAGTGACAGTCCCGTTCCAATCGCGACGGCGGAGGGGAATTCTTCATTGGGTGCGCCTCTGGATGAGTCCCTGTAGATGTGCTCGCGTGCTTGCCGTCGTGCGGGTACAGTCACCAACACGTGCGCCGGCCATGCCTAAGCTAAACAGAGAACACGACGCTGAGAACGAATACAGCGGCAGCCTTCGCCGATGCTGCGTCCCTGAAGTTCTCTTTGGCCACTAGCGGTGCTGCAACGCCCCCCCCCACCCCGGAGGCTTGCTCCTCCCCAGCCTCCTCCTCCTCCGTATCTGCGCTTGCAGCACACACACACACACACACACACACGCACGTGGTGCACTCGAACCGCCATCCCTCCCCCTCTTCCTCCTCTCCTCGCACTGACTCCCCTCTACCCCGCCCCAGAAGCCCCCTTCCACAGTCCAAGGAAACACGAGAGAGATAAAGTGTGTGCGTGTGCATGCCTGACATGAGCTCAAGCGACGATGCTCCGCCGCACAAACGCCTCGCCTCAGAGCAGTCCAAGCGTGACAGCGGCACCCATGTCGGTGCCCGAGAACACATCCACGATGCCCCAGCGCTAAGCGCACGCACACGCTTTCTACGAGAGCTGGAGCGGTACGCCAGTGATGACGATGATTATGGTGGCAACGCGGGCGCCGTTGCCGTCGGCGCCGGGTCCATGCGGCAGACGAACCACGCAAACGGAGCACCGCAGAGGCGATCCGAATTCCCGATGGCATCGGCAACGCGCGCTGCTGCGCCGTCTGTCGGCCCATCAAGCAGCTCAGACTTCTTCTTCGGTGGCGAAGACGACCCGCACGGCAAAGAGGGCGATGACGCCGTCGGTGATGATGCGATGTGGAGCACGGCATTCGCTTCCCCGCTAGCGAGATCCTTCAACGGCGCCCCCGTCACTGACTCCACCAGCGACAGCGGCATAAAAGGCAGTGGTGCAGCACCATCCCGTGTTGGCCTGCAGCTGCTGCATCACATGCACGCGCTCAACACATCCGGCGACCGCAGAAGCAGCGGACACAACCCCGTCGTTCATTCAGCCGCAGCCAAGGCAAAAACGAAACCCCATACGTCACTCACACCGACGTCATCTGGCGACTTCGAGGTCGTTCACGCGTATGTGCCACTGAGCACAGGCGGCTTCCTGAGCACGGCCAACGCGGCGCATGACACGATGGAAGGGCATCAAGTGCGCATCGGCGACGTTCTCTCTCTGCGGAAGCCCCTCAGCTGCGCAGGCCCACCATCGAGCAGCGCAGTGGCGAGTACGCCTGTCTCCTCTCCTACAACTTCAACTGCCACTCCGTCTACCGCAGCCTCCGCCCTCACCACCGGCTCGGTAGTGGAGGACGTCGCGCAGAAGGCAATGTGTCACTTCAAGAGCGCCGCCACCTTCACCTCCGAGGAGCAGAAATATGGCCGGAAGCTCAGTCCTGATATGGTGCGCCTGCTCTTCGAGGTCACGCGGGTGGATTATCAAGGACGCACCATTGAGGCGCTCTTCCTGGACGGCACACGCGCGAAGGTCTTCTTCTTCGAGGCGCGGCCGGCAGGGTACGTGGAACGGAAGCTGTACGCAACGTGGAAGGCCGATCCAGCAAGTCGCCCTGTGGCCGTCATCCATAGCAACGCGTCGTCGCCGACCACGTCGTTGGCCCCAAATGGGGCCGGCTTGCCATCCTCCGCGCCGTCACCTGCGCTCCCGCCGCCGCCGCCGTCAGTGACCGCTGTCGCGTGGTGGGTAATCCCGCGTCTTCTCGTGCGTGTCACGACGGAGGCAGCCGGCGACTGGTACGGCAAGAAGTGCGTCGTCAAGACCGTGCAGCGAAGCGAGAACCGCGTCCGGCTGATGGAGTGGGTGGAGGAGGGCCGCAGCGGCGGCGGTGAGAGTGGCAGCAGGAGCGTCCACAACTGCGGTGGGCTGACGGCGGCCACTACTGAAACTCGAGAGCTGGTAGGGGTGGACGGGCTTGAGACAGTGGTCCCCAAGAAGGGTGGCCGTGCCATGGTGGTACTGGGGAGCCGGCGAGGCGAGATGTGCACGGTTCGCAGCCGCGTTCGTGGTGCGGATGGTGAGTTGACGGCCGTCGAGGTGGAGCTGAACCGAACAAAGGAGGTGGTGACGCTACAGGCGGGCGAGCTATGCGCCCTGGCGCGATGAACCCAGCGCTCTCTGTCTGTCTACCGCGGATGCCAATGGCTGCTGCTGCGCTCTGCCTTGTCCACACTCGCCGCACCCCACCCCCGCCCCCCCCCGGTGCAAGACGCGCGTGCGCACATGCATACGCGCTCCCTCCATCAGAGCGCATGCATCTATAGCATACAATAGTGTGGCACGCGTACCAGCACTGACGGGCAGACGCACAGATACACTCTACCGCGACATTCCTTCTCCATCAACGACAACAACAACTACAACCCCCCCCTCCATCCATCCACACCCCTGCTTGGCGCTCCTGTCGCCGCGGTGGCCCCGTCCCCATCCCCGTCCCCTTGTTGGCTGCCGTGTGTTCGATTCTGTGCTGCGGTTTCTAATCGGCTGTGGCCTCTACACGAGCCGCTAATCCCTGGCACTCATCTCCCTTCCGTTCTTCGCTCTTCCAATTTCCGCTGAGGGGTCTGTTGTGCATCTCGGCGCCCTCCCCGCCCCCTCCCCGGCACATGCGCACACACGCAGCGGCACGCAATGCCGCTGCCGCGACACACAAACCCCACCGTCGCTCCGTTCCTCTCCCATCGTCCATGCATGTGGGCAAAGCCTTCACGCTCCCACTCGCACACAGCAAGGACAGCCGTTATCCCTCGTTCATGGCGGCCACATACTTTGAAGGTCGTCGCGGGCGTCGAACCTTCCCCGAGCGAAACGCCTCGCAGATTTCGTTTGGGGACGCGAGCGCCAACAGTCCGATAGAAAAGGAAGAGGGGCCGGTGCGGCGACAGGCGCAAGCGTCTGCACCGGTGGCATGGCAGCAGCAGCAGCAGCAGCGTCACGAGCAGGTGTGGCCGACGCGACGACCGCGCGGACCTGGGACAGCGTTTGCCGCGCATATTGAAGCGAACGGCTTTCCAGCCGCTGCCTCGCGCCGCAGCGCCTGCGTCGATGTCGTGCCTGAGTGTCTTTACCAGTATGACACGAGCAAGCTGCACACGCACAAGAAGCTGGCTCAGATGCCGAATCGCGTAAAGCAGTGCGACCGCAACCTTCAGCTGTTTCTGCGACCGGAGGAGCAGGTGGCACGGTCTGCCGCGGCAGCCGTGATGCTGGGTGAGTGGCGGGATAGGCAGCTGTTCTACTCTCGTTATCCGTCTGTGCAGGCGCACGAGCACAGCAGAGACCCGCGCATGATTGCCGACGTGGTCGAGGCCGCGTCCAGCCCACTTTTACACGCTGCGCCGTACGATCGCGTCATGATGGCTGACCGCCGCCCTTGCCTTCCCTATGCGCCTGCCGCGGAACTCGACGACTCGCCGCTTTTGAGGAGGTCTCTGTCAACATATCGACTGCGCCGGCTGAAGCACCTCTATCAACGCGAGCGCAACAGGCCACGTGAGGCAAGCCGCTCAGCGGAGAGAGATGTGGATGCAGTCTTAGAAGAGGACGCACGGGCTCGGCATGGTCAAGCTGCAGTCTCCACACTGCCATCCGGCACGACGGCACACCCTCCCAGCCACGGCGACGTCAGCGCTGACGTCGCCGCAAACGTACCTCCGCTGAGACGTCGAGCGGAGCGCAGCAGTGTCAGACGTGATGACGGCGACGGCGCCGTGTATGCGCATCCACTGCACGGTCGTGACTGGCAGCCGTGGGAGCGCGAGTATGCATGTGAGGCGCCCTCAGCGGCCCCTCGCACCCGATCATCCTTCCACGCATCCGCGCCGATCTCGGACTCGAATGAGAGCAGAGATGGCCATAACGATAGATATGGCGGTGCTGATCACGCACCCGCGAACTCTCTCGGCAGCGCCATCCCCTCAGCCAACTGGCGGTGTGCCTCTGCCCCACATCCGCGACAGGCCACAGGCTCGTACGCCGAGATCTCTGACAGCACTGAAGTCCGCAGTGAGCCGCCTAGGCATACCACTCGCATCGGCGCGCGAATTGCCGTGGCTGATGCCGCTCCTCAAGTACCCCACACCTCCGCCTGGTTTGCGCCCCTGCGTAATGACCGTGTAGCGCGGCAGGTGCATCGCACCAGAAGCGCCGACCACGCTCGCGCATCGCACGCGTTGCGAGAAGAAAAGGAGCGACAGGCTGGCCAACTTCAGCGGCACATCTCAACGACATCGCCAGCGGCGCAGGGGAGCTCGTCCTCCACCACAGCGGGGGCGAGGCCGGCGGAAACCTCCCCTGCCGCCTCCGCTCGCACACAAGCGACGGTGACCCTCGCCGACGTCTGCACACATAAACAGTTGCGGACACCATCTCTGCAGCAGCGGCAGCACTGGCAGCTGGCGGGCAGCGCCGCTTCATCTACCTTCTTCCCCACATCCTCTGCACGTGTGCAGGGGCGAGGCGAAGCAGCGCTGACCCTGCGAGACGTGTGTCGAGCGTTGAACGCCTCCGCAGTGATGATGTGAGAGAAAGACGACGCAGTGCTGGCGGTGACGATAGCGCGTCGCCCCCTCGCAGCTGAGGCGGACGCAGCCCAGAGGCTTCTGTTTGGCGATGGCGCAACGCTGGCTAAACACGCGCACATGCGTGGTGGTCGATGAAGCGTTGCCGTGTTGCAGTTTTACTTGCGTACGTGTCTGTGCGTGTGCTCGCAACGCTTCGACACTCTTGCGTAAGGCGCCTCCTCAACGATGCACCTTCGGTAGTGACAGACCAAGAGGAGAGGCATCCGAAGGCGCGCAGTTGCTCGCGACGCGAGGACGCACACGTGCCCGATGCCTCACACTGCTGCGCGTGAGGTACTCGTCTCGCTCGCCCCACTCGCACATCTGCTCCATCTCTTCCTCTCTGCCTTTCAGTCTTCGTTTGTTTTCATGCTTGTCGCCTTGGATCCGCGTGCGAACATGCGTGCGACGCCTTGAGGCTGCAACTTGAGTGTCACCGACCCTCCATCACCGGTCGCCTAGTCTGCTGTAAGCCCTCTCTCTCTCTCTGGGCCATCCGCTACCACATCTCAAGCGGTCGTATCACCGGCCGCACACACACACACACACACCTCCCCACCCCCTCGAGGCAACACTATCACCGACGGAAACGGCAAGCGGCAAGTCTGTATGTCTGACCCGCAGCATCGAAGGCAAGAGGAAAGCGCTCCTCGTCAAGGAAGATGGGGAGGCATGCCGGCCGCGCCGAATTCAGAGCTGGATGCGGACCTTGTGAAGAGCACATTGGCGACCTCCTCGCGGCTTCCGCCGTCAGGTCCGCGCCCACAGCGCAGAGGGGTAGCGGTGGCACAATCCGCCGCCAGCAGCAATTTCCCCTGTATTGCCCGACAGCCGTTCGACGCGTACGTGGTGCTGGACTTCGAGGCTACTTGCGAGGCGGACAGGCGCATCGCCGACGCGGAGGTGATTGAGTTTCCAATGGTCCTGGTCGACGCTCGCACCGCCACACCGGTTGCGGAGTTTCAGCGATATGTGCGGCCAGTGAAGAATCCCGTGCTCTCGCGCTTCTGCACCGAGCTGACAGGCATCACGCAGGACATGGTGCGTGGTCGTGACCCGTTCCCTATGGTGTACTGCGAGGCACTGCAGTTTCTTGCCGAGGCCGGACTCGGCGATGCACCCCCCATGCGCAGTTACTGCGTCGTTACGTGTGGCGACTGGGACCTGAAGACGATGCTGCCGGCGCAGTTGCGTGTTAGTGGACAACAAGGAACTCCACTGTCGTTTCAGCGGTGGTGCAACCTGAAGAAGTGCATGTCACAGCTGGGCTTCGGCAACGGGAGTGGGGGCGGCGGTCCCGCGCCGCCGCTTGGACTCTCTTGGATTCCCGACATGCTGCAGATGGTCGGTCTCCCGATGCAGGGACGTCATCACAGCGGCATCGACGACTGCCGCAACCTTGCCGCTGTTCTGTGCGCACTGCTGAGGCGCGGCCTCGTCATTGACGTGACTTTTTCTAGTACACCCTTTCTGCGCTGGCACGCCCCGACGGAGGCGCAGCTTCCTGCCTTGGACGCGCTGCCGAGCACGTTGGCCGACGGCGCGGTGCAGCACTCAAGTGATGTGCCTCCACCGCCGCGGTCGCATGCCCGGACAGAGGGTGACGCTCCACAACCAGAGCAGCAGCAGCAGCAGCAGCAGCGACCGCCGGCTCCAGCGAAGAAGGGGCGTTTGAGGCATCGGTGCGCATCCTCAGTCGACTTCATTTTGCCAGCTCTTGCCCTTGACACGAATCGCGACGCCGTGCAGGAGCTTCTCCCCGACACAACCCCTGCCGACGCTCCTCCGCGAGTGTTCGACGAGGAGGAACTCAAGAAGGCGTCTAAATTCATGTCTATCCTACTCCGCCACAAGGCGATCCAGTGGCGGGTGCCTATCACCTCCAACGGCTACGTGTTGCTCGATGACGTCCTACGTCAGCCACAGATGAGGAAGCAGCAAGTCTCAGTGCAGGATGTCGCCAGGATCGTGCGCGACTCCGACAAGCAGCGCTACCGGTTAGCGTATGGTGCGGCAGACGGCCGTCTCTACATTGCTGCCGTGCAAGGGCACAGCATCGATGGTGTTGAGCCGCAGCTGCGAGCGCTGACAAGCGTGGGGGAGGTACCGGTGGCTATTCACGGCACCTACTGGGAGGCCTGGAAAGCGATCCAGCAGTGCGGTTACCTGAGCACCATGAGTAGGCAGCACATCCACTTCGCCAAGGGGCTCATAAACGACGAGCAGGTGGTAAGCGGCATGCGCAAGAACGTGCAGCTCTTCATCTACCTGGATGTCGCGGCAGTGCTCGCGGATGGCGTGGCACTCTACGAGAGCACCAACGGCGTCCTTCTTACCCCCGGTGTAGGCCACACGCGGCAGCTGCCTCTCAAGTACGTGGCCAAGGTGGTGGACCGAAGCAATGGCCGCACAATCTACCCTGCGTGATGCTGTGCGTGGCGCGAACGGGCTCCGTCGCGGCTGATGGAAAAGTGCGATGTGTATTAAGCACACACACACACACACACGCTCCTGGACAGCCTCTCCTTCCCTGTACCCCCCCCCCGCCCCCACCCGCCTGCGTCGGTGCGTTCACCTCCTCCTTTTCCATCGTGGCGTCGGTGCTGCCGTTGATCCCGCTTACTCCCGCGCGGAGTGACCCCACAAGCTTGGTGAGCTCTTTGTTTCTGCCTGTCGCTCACGCGCGTGCACAGGTGCCGTAATCAACTCCACGCTACACCTTGCATTCATGATCCTCTTCTTCACATACTCGCCCTCCCCTCCGACGTCACGGACAACGCCATCTTATGTCCTCCTGTGCGTGTCCCCCTTTCTCTCTGTGTGTGTAACTGCTCATGCCACGCCCGCGAGAAGCGAGATCCATCTCCCTATCTCGCACGCGCACCTCACCCTCACATGTGTCGACACCAACGCACCATGAGGTGGCACAGCCTTATGGTGTTACCACTGTGCCACGTCCGCCCGTCGCTGCAGCGGCGTTTTGACGTCGGGAACAGAAGCTCTCACACTCACCCCCCCCAACCCCCTCCCCCTCCTCTGTCCTCCGCTGATGCGTCATCTGACGGGCCGCACGGCACCGCGCCACTGAAGCATACTTGTCTGCACCCCGGGCTTGTCGTCAAACCCCCGCGTGTGTCATCCTTCACCCAGACCCATACGCACCTGAACCTCTCCGCCCCGCGCACAGTGGAGACGCCACGTGGCTTGTCGTGTCTATGGCCATCCTTGACGCGAGCACACAGGCACAAGGAAGAACGTGAAGAGGTGACGGTGACTCCGCGGCTGACACAGGCCCTCACGATTTTTTTGGGTTTGTTTGCCTTCGCTATCCGCCATCTCGCATGGCGGCCGCCGCGTCGCCGTTCTCGCTGCCTCGTGCGCGGTTGCCGGCGCTGCAGCAGCTCCCGCTTGACTCCATCACGGTGTACGATACGGCCACCCACTGCTACCTGCTCGGCACAGACAGCCTGCAGAAGAACTTTCACCTTCTCTCCTGCCGCAAGCACAGCGCTGAGCCAACACCGTGCCACAACGCTGTCAGCAACAGTAGCGTCGTCGCGGGCGCTGGCAGTAATGGACGCCAGAACGCCACCGTGTCCGAGTCGGAGGCGGAGGTGGGGCGGGCAGGGGCGAGCACCGCCGCTCCCCCGAGCGCTTCCCACGCCGAACTGTTTGGCCTTGACGACTTGCACGACTTCACGAGCTACGCCGTCTACTCCCCGACAGAAGCCGGGGCCCTCGTCGACGCTCTGCGACGGGAGCACGGCGCGTCAATGCGCATTCTCTCCGCTGTCGCCTTCCTCGGTGCGGTACGCTTCACCGCCGGCTACTACGTGGTACTGGCGACGGAGCGACGCATGGCGGGCTACCTTGGCGTGCACCGGCTCTTCGAGGCTGTGAGCGTGGAACTGGTCTCGCTGCAGCTGGATCCTGAATGGGTGGCCGCCGCTGAGATGCAGGCGCGAAAACGGTTGCAACAGCTTCGGCGCGGCGGCGGCGTTGGTGCTCGAGGCTTCAAGACCGGCTACTCTCCGCTTATCTCTGCACCAGGGACGGCGGCAGGCTCGCCGTTCGTGCCTTCTACATCCCGCTCCCGCCTTGCCAGGGCTGGCTACGGCCGCAAGTTCGTCGCCTCCGGAACGGGCGCCTCGGCGTCTGCCACCTCGTACATCTTTCAGCGCCGCAGTCTGGAGGAGCTGTACCGGCAGCAGCTCATCACCTCCCTCTCGCGCGCCTCATCTTTCTTTTACTCGCACAGCTACGACCTCACGAACACCCTTCAGAGGAACATGCTGGCGGCAGGGACAGCGGTGTCCGACGGGGGGGTCCAGCCGATCACCTGTGCGGGCAACGGGGGGCGCCACTGCTTTGAGCGGCGCCCAGATCGCGTCGCCGCGGCAGATGCCCGAGTGGAGCCCTCCCCGCGAGGTGGTCAGCCGCTGCAGCCACGGATGCAGTACGTGTGGAATGAATACCTTCTGGAGCCGTGGCAGCTCAACGACCGCGATGCAGAAAGCGTCAAGGTCGAGATGAGTGACGTAGCCGAGGCCGATGTCGGTGGCGGCGGTGACGCGCCGGCAGCCCCGCCCGCCGGCCGTGCAAAACGGGATTCGGCGCCGCAGTACCCATCTGCACTGTCGCGGTGGTGTGTCTTCCTCGTGCATGGCTACATTACGCAGCGCGCTGTGGTGGTACGCCGGCCAGCCTTTCGCACGCTTCTCGTCACGCTCATCGCGCGTGTCAGCAAGGCGTCGGCCGGCGTACGCTACCTCCGGCGCGGTCTCAACAGTGACGGACACGTTGCAAATCACGTTGAGGTGGAGCAGATCATCAGCGACGAGTCTTCGTGGAACTCGACCTTTACTGCCGGCGCCATCACCTCCTACGTCCAGCTGCGTGGGTCGGTGCCAGTGCGGTGGTATCACCCACCGACAGCGTCGCGCCTGCTTTCGAAGCCGCCAATCGTTATAGGACCGCACGACTCGCAGTGGAGTGAGACATGCCTCCACTTCCAGCACCTCCTGGAGCAGTACGGCTCTCCCATCTTGGTGCACGACCTTCTCAAACGCAGGGAGAACAACACGCGGGAGAGCGTGCTCGGCGACGCGTACCGCGCGGCAGTGCGTGCCATGGTCGCCGCTGTGGACCGTTGGACCCCCGCTGCGACCGCCGGCCGGGACAGCGTGGAGAGGGGTAACACAAGTGAGCCACGCGTCTGCGGCGCTGACGTTCTCCAGTACGAGTCTACTGACCTCCGCAGTCTCAGCCAGCTCGCGTGGAACACAATGACAGCTCTGGCAGAGCAGCACTTCCGTGTGGTCCACTGTTTTGTCACCAGGCGATGCTGCCCGGTCGCCACTCTTGAGCGGCACGCACAGTATGCTTCTCGTCTCGATCACAGTGACATGCTCATGACAGGTGACACCAGCAAGGTCGCCGATGCACACAAAAGACGCGTCAGCAGCGACGGCGAAGATGCCGAGGTTGTTCAGCTGCAGCGCGGGGTGGTCCGCAGCAACTGTCTCGACTGCATCGACCGCACTAACCTTGGTCAGCTTTTCCACGGCCTCCACGCTCTGGGGGAGCAGCTGTCTGCGCTCGGTCTGCTGCAGCACGCAGCGGATGTATGTGACTCGCCAGCGGTAACGGAGCTGCTGCTTGAGATGTACCTGGCCATGGGGGATGCCATAGCCACTCAGTACGGCGGCTCCGCCCAGGTCGGAGCTGGCGTGCTGCACCGCGGCGCGGGCTGGGATCAGCTGATGGGGGTGAAGCGCCTCTACCACAACGTCATGAGTGACCGTGACAAGCAGGAGGCAATGAACCTTCTGCTCGGCCGCAAGCAGCCGCAGCCCCGCCGTGGCTCACGCGCCTGCAACCCAGAGATGCACAGCCCTGGCCAGATGGTCCCGCTCCCCCTTGCCCAAGCCTCCCCATCATCCACTGCGCCGTCGCTGAGCGCCTCCATCACGTCTGCGTCGCCAGCGGCAGCGGCTGCGTGGGTTGGCGTGGGCCGTGGCCCGCTTGCGAGCGAGGATGCCGGCGGCGCCACGGCATCCTTCCTCTCTGGAATCCGCCAGACGGCCTCGCGGTGGTGGAGCGAGGCAACTTCGTCAGCGTCGTCTTCTGGGGCGGCGGTGGCGGCCGCGGAGGCAGAGGCAGAGGCTGACTACTACGAGCAAGTCTCCAGCGCCCCACGGCTGCCTCTGCCCGGTCTGCTGACGTCGTGGTGGGTGCAGCCGCTACGCCGCTTCGACGCGTGGTGTGCTGCATGTGGTGCCAGTGCACTCCGGGGCGCCACGAGGAATAGCAAGACCGCAGACGCCGCAAGCGTGCGGCCTTTGGGAGAAGTCGCTGCCCCGCAGGCGCCGCGCAGCTCCTTGGCTCACTCAGATGTCTCCATCTCCTCTTCTGCACCGACGCTTGCCTCCTCGGCAAGCTCTCGCACGAGTGTGCCGACGGACGCGGCCGTGGCGTCGGCCGACGCCTACGGCGGAGACGAGCTGGCGCTTCACCTTCTCGCCGCTGAGGCGCAGGCGCAGGAGCGTTGGAAGCTCTTCATTGCCAACGTGGAGCGGCAAGCGTGCCTCGCCCCAGCGCGGCGCGACGCGGCCGCGCAGCTCTACCACGGCAGACGTAGGGGAGTGTCGCATGGCGACGGGATCGACGATACCGCCGCAGCACCGTCCCTGTCTTCGCCCCTCTCTCCAGTCTCGGCGGGCACTCCCGCTAGCGACGCGTCGGCGCCGTCACGCTCGATGCAGTGGTCTCTCGTAAGCAGTACCACGTCGCCGACCGTGCGTACAGCGGCCGCCACTGGAGGCGCGGAGGCGGGTGCCCTGTCCCGTGCAGGATATGCAACGGTGGCGTCAGCGGAACGCGCGCCTCTACCCTTCTCCGCACCGTTGTTGACGGCTCCGCTGTACCTCTTTACGGAGCCGTTGGTTCTTCTCCGCACGACGATGCACGCGTTGCCCGTTGAACGTTTTGCCGTTGCAGAGCGCCGGCCGACCGGGCCATCGACCGCCTCTGCTGCTGCGTTGGGCTCTGGTGGCTTGAGATCGGGCAAGAAGCGTGCTGCGATTTACAGCGTCGGCGATGCTTTGCCGCAAGAGCCACCGTACAGCGTCGGACAAGCTGTTGCGCGCCAGCTCTTTGGCTGTTTCCCGCCTGCCGCTGCGGTTGTCACTGCTCACTCTCGGGATCAGATGCTGATGGCGCAACACCAGCCCTGGCGGTCGCCGCAGGAGGCTCACTCACACGACGCCTTCCCATGCATCGTGCGGAACAGCGCGTTCGCGCAGCAGAATGCGGACCTTGAACGGTTGGCGCACCGGGAGGTGCTGTGGATAGTACATGGTGTCGGCACGGCGGCAGCTGGGACGCACGGGGTGTCCGCGGAATCGCTGCGGAGGTCCACGTCGTGTGCTTCGATGGTGCAGCCCTCAGCACCGCCAAGCTGGCCGTGGACTCTCTCCGCGCAGGAAGTCGCGGACCGTCAGTTCATAGCGGCGCTGCTCGTGGGTTGGTTCGGTGCGCCGGCAACTTGGGGGCTAGAGGACATGATACGAGTGGCGCAGCGCCTCGTCTACCCCGAGCTCTTGCCGGCGGAGGTGCTGCAGGTGCTGCGCAGCAGCCGTGTGCAGCCGCCACTCGAAGGAGCAGAACTTCTGTTCGCTGGTACGCCTTCAAAGGCAGAAGAGGGCACGGAGGAGCGAGAGAAACGCGTGGACGCAGAGACAAGGCAGTACTGGCATGAGCGACTCGCCGCATCAGTCGGTCAACGAGGTTCGCTCTTCGCCCGCGGCACTCCCGTCGCCGCCTTCAAGCATGCCTCCAGGCCGACGGCGCCGCGGCGAGACCCCGGGGGCAGAGACGCCCCCCTTCGGCGGACGTCACCCGTGCGCTTTGCCCCGCCGCCCACGCCGCTGCCATATCAGCGGGATGTGAACGTCAACTCAGACAGCCCGGTGCAGGCGGCAGTGGCTCTCCTCTGCCGTCTTGCAAGCGTTCTACGCTTTGCGGGGCACGACAACACGGCGAGAGGGGCGTCGATGAACGACACGGGCATCGGGCCGGTCGTGGGGGCGCGCGGCAGCGGCGTAGTCGCGGCGACCTCTATGGCAGCTCGCTGGAGCCACGAAGTCTCGACGGGTGAGAGTCGTGGTGGCGCAGGTGTGAACGTCCTCGCTGTATCGACACACGACGCCGACGCTGCGCAGGACGAGAAGGCTGCGCCTGTCCGCCGTGTGGAAGAGGCGCTTCTCCCCTTACTGGAGGAGTGCCCCAACGCTAGCGCGCCTGCATCTGCATACCTCCCGGGTCTCTTTCCCAAGCACGAGGCCCTCCCCGACTCGCTGCGTCGGCAGTGGCTCCTGTGTCGTCTCCTGCAGCCCATCTTCACCCGCTGCGTGCTGACGCCGCCAACGCTGCACAACCTGCTTCGTGACCTCTTCACCGAGCTGCTCACTGTCGACGACACTGCCGCAGGTCCTGCCGACGAGGTGAATCGGGAGAATGAGGCACGGCAACAGCCCCGACGCCGCGAATACCGCGTCCGCTACAGCTTTGTGCTGCCCCAGCAACACTGGCAACTGCAGCAACAGCCACTACAGGGGCAAACCCCCCGCCTGCAACCCTCGGGCGATGACGGTGCGGATGACGCTGGGGGTCGCGGGGATGGCTGGTACCTGTACAATCTCTTTGCGGGCAGGTCTACGTCGCTGTCGTCCTCCTCACCGCAGGAGCCGTCGAACATGCACAACGCCTCCTCATCCCCCACCTCCGCCGCGGCCTCGCGAACGCTGAACATTCCGGCCACGCTGAAGGTGCGGCACTGCTGCTCTGCCTTGGATCTCTACCGCTGGTCTGTGGCACACTGTCCGCTCTTCGCGATCCCTCCTGACCGCGAGCCGAGCTACGCGTCCGTGGTTTGCAGCAACGGCAGCAGCGCGAACAGGAGCACCGCAGCGGCTGTGTGGCACCTGCTTTGGTGGGCAGTCGACAACAGCTTTCTCGTTCCCGTCGTGCGCCGCCGCGGCCAGGCGACGCTTGAAATGTTAGCGGATGAGACAGCGCTTTTCTGCGTGAAGCGCGATGTGGCGCGCGTCGCGCTGAACGTAGAGCGCCGCTGCCGCGATGACGTCTGGCGACCGCAGCAACCGGAAGCACGGGCCAACTCCGGGAAAGAGGTGCCTAGCTCCAGCGCTATCTACGGAGTCGACCTCGCCCCATCGATGCTGCGGCTGCACCGGCCCCTTCGTCGCAGCACTCTCGCCGGCATCTTGGCGCTGAGCGAAAATCTGGCGAGTCTCGGGTTGCGTGCCGCGACGCAGGTGCAGGAGTTCTTCCGCGCTCGCAACGTGCACGGCTGGGCGCGGCAATCCCTCGGCGCCGGCGCTGGCACTACGGTCGCTCTCTTCGGCGGCCGTCCCGTTGGTGCAACGGAAGTGGTAGACTCCTCCTCCGTGGCCAGCGCCGCCACAGCAGCCACCGTCGTTCGGCGTTTTCACCGACTCGCCGAGGACTGCCTGCAGAACGTGCAGAGTGCCATGGCGGCGCTTCAGCACATGTCTCTCGAGGTCCTTGCGAGGGACGCCGCCATGCACGACTACATCAGCTTCTTCGTGAACGTGTACAATGCCGCCTACGTAGCGGCGTGGCTGACCAACGTGAAGGAGCTGGTGAGTAACGGCGCCGCAGCGGCAACGGCTGGCACGAGCTCACCCGCTAAGAGCAGCCACCACCAGCACCAGGGTGCTCGTCGCGCGCCGATACCACGCACCATCGACCTCTTCCCGCTGCCCACCTTGTGCAACACGAGCCACGCCTGCTTCATGCACGCGTACGGCGTCGTCATTGGGGGCGTGTTTGTGAGCCTCGACGAGATGAAATACGGCATCTTGGGCGGAAACCGAGCTCCGCCCCACTGCGACCTGCCGCTGTGGCCCCCCGTTGGCGGCAACGGTGCCAGTCCGTGCCGCCCCTCGAGCAGTCAGCGGTCGAGCGAGCTGGACTGGCGACAGCAGATGCAACGACTTGTGCCGCTGCATCTGCGCGCTGACGTGTCCGAGGTGGCGCGGCTCAATGCCCTTCAGCGTCACCCACACCTGCAAGAGGCGCTCGACTTCATCGACATGTGCGAGGCGCTCGCCCCCTCCACATCGCACATACATAATCCTGGCGCTGAGGGAGACGGGGCACACGCAGTGTCGGCGAAGGCACGGCTCACCTCGCACGAACAGGGCGCAATGCGGAACCCGAGTAGCAGCTATCGCGCACCTTCCCTGTCGCAGCCCTCGCCGGCCTCTTCCCTCGACATCGCGGCGGCCGCCGCAGCGGCAACTGACTCGGCTAGGCGAAGCGTATGTGTGTCACCACCGTTGCCGCCGAACACTTCATCAGCGCGAGGACTGGGCTGCCAAGGTGATGGTGGTCCTCAGCAGCGCCGACGCCACGAGCTGGTTGACGTGTGGTGCGTCGATGTCGTGCGTTACGTACCGTTCCGCATCGTGCTTCAGCTCATTGATACCTATCTACCGCCGCCGGTGCTTCATCTGTGCGCCGGTAGCGTCGATGCAGAGTGGAAGGAGTACTCTGTGGATATCACCGGCGACGATGATGGCAGCGGTGCAGCAGGCAGCATCAGCCCCGTCCTGCTCGACGGAAGAGACCGTGTACCGTGGTATCTACAGCCAATCTTCAATGCCACGTCGCTGTTGCACACCACCTTGCAGAGCTCCAAGCTCGGCGCCGCCTACGCTGTTGCCCGCGATGGCGACGGACCGGCGGCCGGCATGTTGACGCCGCGGGTTAGCCAAGACGCAAACGGTGTGCTGCTGCAGCCGTGTCGCATGTGGAGCAGTCCTTCCTACTACGTCGTCGGCGGCGACGGCATGAGCGGTGATGAGGCCGTGAGCCACTCCTTCCAACTCCTGCAAGCGCTGGCAGGCTCCTACCTCGGCGCCGGCCTCTACCACCCCATCAGCCTTGGCACCACGGGTGGCAGCGCTGAGAATGCTCCGCCGCGTGCTCCAGCGCAGCACCTGTGTATTCCCCTTCACTCTGACGATGCCTTCACGCAGCTGCGCGCAACGGAGGCGGCCTTCCGCAGTGCCCTCCTCACCACCGACCCGCACCTCTTTTGTGGCGCCGCCACACCACCACCCACGAAGTCGCCCGTGGGGGCAGTGCAGTCTCGGTGCTCATCCCAGCCGCCGCCGCTGTCTTTGCCGACTGCCTCTTCGCAACCGCCTCATCTACGCGGTCATGGCGGTGCTGCCGGCATGCACACAAGCACAGCTGGCCCCGGCGCCAGACTGATCTTTGGCGGCTTTGGCAGCTCTGCCACATCTTGCTCTGCCACCCTGCAGAACGCCATGAAGCCTCTCTTGTACGAGTGGTGTCGGTCGGTAGAGGAGATGGGCAACTCCACCCTTTTCTCCCGACCTGCGTGGCAGATGCGGGTGACGCTCCAGATGGTGCGGCTGCTCGAGGAGTCCTACGCGTCTGGGAGGGCAGTGCGAGCCGCACAAGCGGCGATGCGGTCTGGCGAGGCGGTGCCGACCAAGTAAACGAAAGTGCGACACATCTGTGCGTGAAATTCTGTATTGAATGCAGGAGCCATCACCGCACCTCCAACTGCCCCGGCGCCCTCTCCACGCCGCCGCCGCCGCTGCCCCCCCCCCCTTGCTTCCGTCCTTCGATCAGTCCTTCTTCTATTGCTTTCTCGTGTCATTCGGGCTCCGCGGTGCGCTTCACCGTCCGGTCCGCCCCCTGCGTGCGTGATTGCCCTCTGGCTGCTGCTCTCGTCCGCTCTTTTCTGTGCCACCGATGGCAGGACGGGGTAGGGTGGGCCCACCGCCCACGCAGTGCGCGGTGTCACAAGGTCCAGCACCAACCACACACTCACTCTCTCTGTGTGGACGGAAGTCAAGTAGCCCCTCCTTATCCCCTGCCAATGCCGAGCCACCTCTGGTGGTGGCAAGGTCAGGCACCTACGGTGCAGGGAGGTCAGAGCGATGTATTGCCGCTGATGTCTGCGGTCGGGTTAATGAATAGCGTTGCGTCGGAGCGAACTTCCACGCGACGCTGGTATCGATCGAATGACCGGACAACGTGCCGACGTGACTAAAACGCGTATCCCAGTCGGCCCTCACGCTGCCCTGCGGGTGGGGAGCCTGGGCCACCCTTTCGGGGGATGCAACCAGGGTGTGCCAACCTGCCTGATGGGCGCTGCGGTGAGGCGACCTGCCGAGCGGGTGGGTGGTGAGTATGGTTCGATCGCAGAGGCGCTGCTCACATAACGGAATCGTCGCATTGACGTAACGCGTGTGTGCCGCGCTGCCTCGCGCCACGGGGACGGGGGCTCTTGTGACGGGGCTGGCCGGGGAGGGGGAGGGGTCAGCGTGCGGTTTGGCCCTTACATTCGATGGCAACAGAAGCGGGCACACGTTGGAGAGCGAGTGCAGAATATGTGTCCTTGTGAAGTCGCACCCTTCAGCTCTGAGCTCTCCCTCCTCTGTTGCGGAGCGCCTTCCCCCCGCCTCACGCACTCACGCCCGCCCTTCCGCAACCCCTGAGCTTCTCCTTTGGTGGAATCACCGATTGTGCAAGAGGCACCAGACGAGCCGCACGTTGGCAAGCGGCGGCTCATAAGTTCTGCCGTGACGCTACACAGAGCGTGTGGCACACGTACCCTTGTATCTCTGAGCCCCACCCCACCCCCTCCTCCTCCTCTCGATCTCCCTCTGTCGCACACGCACACACACACACACGCATCGCCATCAGAGCGCCGGAAAGGGAAAACGAAAGGTGTGTAGCGTACTCTTTGGAAAGGCAGAAGCGTAATGATGCGCCACACGGTGGTGCAGCACCACCGCACGGGCAAGGCGCGCGCCTTCATCATGCGCGACCCGTCGCTGAAGATTCTGAGGGCCGGCAGCGGCTTTCAGCAGCTGAAGCGCATGGGCATGCCGTCCCAGAAGACCCTAGGCTACCGCCAGATAGACAACTTTTTTGCCAACAACCAGTATCAGCACGCGTGGCCGCTGCTCACCCACGACGATCTCGGCAACAGCGACCAGTCGAACCAGACCAAGAATATTCTATACTCCATGTACATGCCGAAGCGTAACAAGGGTACGGCGCCATGGTTTCGCGGTGCTGACACGTATTCGGTCAAGTACTGCGAGCAGGGCCGCTACGAGTACCAGCGCTACCTCATGATCAACCGCTTCCCTAGCGAGTACAAGAAGCACTTCCTGCGCTTCCTAGGCAACATCCGAGGCTCCAAGTCGAGAGACGCCGTCCCGCAAGAGGCGCTGCACTGGCTACTGCGCATGATCGTCGACAACTTCAACCCGCAGCACGTGCATTACATCGCCGCCATGCGGACGCTTCAGGACTCGGGCGAGCTGGACATGGCCCGTGACGTGTGGAAGATCATGGAGCGCCAGCAGACATGGCCCGACACGGCCACAATCTGCGCCTACCTGGACGTCTGCGTCGAGGCGGGCGAGAAGACGTGGGCCGTGGAGGCGTGGAACCGCTACTGCACGGAGCTGTGCTTCCTGCAGGCGGGTGAGGTTGACCCGAAGCCCATCACCCGCACCCCGTTCTCCCTTACTCGCGAGGAACTGCTGTACCTGCCCAAGTGGAAGAAACATTTTGACCACGACCCGAACCTGGATGTGCCGGACCTTAACCGCTTCAACCGCACGCGCGAGGTGTACCTGCGCATGGCCAAGGTAATGCTGGCCAGCGACGACGCGAGCATGTTCGAGCACTTCTTTGGCAAGCTCGAGGCAGCCATGCTGACCACACCGACGCCTGTGCCGGAGCCGCCCAACCCGCATCTGGTGCGCCGCCCGCGCTGGTCCCCTTATGAGCACCAGAAGTCTCTCCACCACTCGCCCTGGCGCATGGACAACAACGGCCGCGCCATGGCTCTCGGCCCGTCGCGGACGGTGGAGGATGAGATGCAGAGCCGCTTCTTCAGCAACCCGCAGTTCTTGGTTCACGCAGTAAAGGAGGCTGTGGCGGTGATGCTGCAGCGGCACATGGCCATGTTCCCGGAGGCTACGGACGCCCAGACGGCTGCGCCAGCCTTCTTCGAGCAGACGGAGACGGCGCAGGAGACGCTGGCGTTCTGCGACGGCCTGGTGCAGCGGATGATGGAGCGCCTCGAAGGCAAGCTCGGCAGCCTTGGCACGTCCCCTCTGCTGTCCATGCTGCTGTGCGTCCGTCGTGTCGTCGGCAAACAGTCTGGCCGCGCGCTGCTGGAGTACGCTAATCAGTTCCTGACCAAGAAGGCGACGCTCAACGCAGACGGCCTGCGCGAGTCGCTGACGGCGCCGAACTACTTCCAGATCCTCGCAGCCTACGCGGACGAGAGCGCCTACCACTACAACCCCAAGACGCGGCAGTACACGTACGCGCCGGGCTTCCGACCGACCGAGACGCTGAAGGGACTGAGTGCCACGCTGAAGGAAATTTCGGCGAACCAGCACGTGGCCTGGTCGGCGGAGATGCACCTCCAGGTGGTGCGCACACTGGTTGGATGCGGCACGATGAGGGCGAGCACGTACTTTGTCGAGAACGTGCTGCGGCAGTTCAAGTGGGACAGCCGCTTCCTCGAGGCTCTCTACGCGGAGTACCGCCGCCAAGACAGCGTTGACCTCTGGGCAGAGTTGACAAAGAGGGCCCTCGTATGGACGGCACGGTACAACGTCATCGCATCGGAGCGGCTGAAGCGGTTGATCGAGGATGACTACGACATCATTCACGTGCAGACGCGCACCTTCCGCGAGCTCGCCGTCTTCCAGTTCCGCGACGTGGAGGAGAAGCGACACGCCCGCGATGTCGTGAACGAGTTGCCAAACCCGTGGATCGACTACGTCACTCACGCGTTGCCCTTCCCCGACCGCGATGCTGGATACCCGGATGAATACGGCGACATTGGCCAGTGGCGGGCGCCAGGCGGTCCGGGGTCACCGGTGAGGGGCCCGGGCTACTATGCACCGCCGATGGAGGGCGAGCACATGCGCGGCTACACGGCCGAGTGGCGTGACTTGAAGAACCCGATGAAGCCGCCCGCCTTCCCGGAGCCGTGGGAGCGCAAGTACAAACAGTACGCCCGCGGCCAGCATCCCTCGTACGACATGGTGTACGCAGGTCCGATGCCGGAGATCTTCCCTGGTCGGCGCGACTTCCGCAAGCCGACTCGCTGGGACTACCATGACGTGGAGAAGCAGGGCAAGCACAAGATCAGCGGGCCCTACTGAGAAACCGCAGAGGGAGCGCGAGAGAGAGCGTGCACACCCTGCGCAACGTTGGAGGGAGGTCTCACAGCAAGTGGTGGTGGGGCAGCGCGTGTCTCTACCCCTTCCCCTTCCCCTTCCATGTCTCTGCTGTGGCACGGTCGGTCGGCTGATTTGTTCTTTTGCGCGGTCTTCTCCCTTTCTGTTGCATCCTCCGGCGATGCCGGCACTCCTTGATGATGGCTGGGCGATCACGCGAGTTGCTTCGGTCTCCCTCCCTCCCCCTCCCACCCACACACACACGCATCGCAAAGGGCAAGTTGTGATCTTGTGAGGAAAGACTTTGTGCGCCTCTCTGTCTACGTTTGAATGGCTGGTGATGCTGACGGAGCGAGGGAGTAGTCACCCAATCCATGACACGGGTGATGCGTGTGCTCACGCGAACGGGTTTCGGGGGCATGCATGGGCCGGTGTTTTCTCTCCCTCGTCGATGTCGTAGCTCTGTGCGTCTTTGAGAAAGGTGAACTGCAAAGGAAAAGACGAGAAGAAGGCGTGTCTGTCTCTGTGTGTGTGTGTGTGTGGTGCCCCCTCCTCCTCCCCCCTCTCTCGCACACTATTGCCTGCGCAGCTGCTGCAGAGTCCTCTGCTTTTCGTTGTGCGCCCTCTCACCTCCTCCGAGCCATCCTCGCGTCGGCAGGAGAAGCGGGCGTGGTCGTGCGGCGACGGGGCGGGGAGAGACCGGAACAAGAGTCGGATGAGGTGTGGTGTGGCGGTGGTGGTCGTCGTCGTCGTGGTTAAGTGCGCGACGCACATCTTTTGGCGCACGGCCACACTCTTAAGTAAAGCAGCGAAGAAACACTAAAAAGGAAAACATCGCGGCCGCAGGAACGCCAAGCACACGCGCAGGTGTAGAAGGGGGACCACAGCTGTAGAGGGTCCACGACGGTCGAGAGCCGCGTCCTGTATGTATGTATGCGTGTGTGTGTGTGTGTGTGTCTCTGCGTGTACCTTCTCTCTGCGGTTCTCTATTACGCCCTTTTGCAGCCGCGTGATGCGACGAGGTCTTCACCGCAGTCTGCACTTTGCGAGCCTCGTTAGCACAGCTCTGTGCTTGATCACCCCCGCCTCCACCCCACCCTCCCTCCCTCCCTCCCTCCTGCCGCAGTGCTTCTCATCTTTGCCCAACAAGTGCTTCTCCCGCTCTCTCCCCCTTCCCCTGTGTCTGTGTGATCGGTGGCGCATCGCCAACTGGGAACCGACGAGGAACGCAGCGTGGAGATCGACCAGGCAGCACCGCGCACCTTTCGTTCTCTTTGGTTGTTCTGCCCTCCCCCCACCCACCCACCCCCTCGCACACGCACGCGCACACTGCGTACATACACAAACTTCACGCACACTCGTGGAGGCATGACTGCAGCCGCCCCGTCGTCGCTCGTCAAGTACGAGACTCCAGTGCTGCTCTCCGAGGCGCTGCACAAGAAGTCCCTCGCCACGAAGCGGCCGGTGGCGAACAATGGCAAGCCGCAGCCACAGCCGGAGGACGTCCTCTTCAGTATTCTGCCTCCCCGCGAGTTCGAGAAGGGCGGGCAGCGGTGGGTGCAGTACCCCTCCAGCACCCCCGCCACCCGGCTCGATGTAATCCGGCTGCAGGAGCAGCTGGACACTTTACTGGCAGACCGCCAGGCGCGCGAGACGGGTGTGTGCCCGATCCGCGAAGAGCTCTACGGTCAGGTGTTTGATGAGCTCATTCGGCAGGTCACGATCAGCTGCGCCGAGCGGGGTCTTCTGCTCCTGCGCGTGCGGGATGAGATTCGCATGACGCTGGATGCCTACCGCGCTCTCTACGAGAGCAGCATCGCCTTCGGTATGCGTAAGGCACTGCACGCCGAGCAGGAGCACGTCGAGCTGGAGGCGCGCGTACGGGCGCTGGAGCGGGAAAAGGCGGACCTGCAGCGGCAGGTGGAGGAGTTGGTAGAGGAGTGCGCGCGAATCGAGCAGGATGAGGCGCAGCGGCATCAGGACGAGCAGAAAAAGCATGATGAGGAGGTTGCCTTCTTCCGTCGCACGTATGAGACCCTGACGGCCAACCTGCAGACCGTCGTGAACCCAACCAAGGCGTGAGGTGCTCAGCGTTGCCGGCGTAAGTGTGCCGCGTGGTGAAGAGAGCTGAGCGGGTGGGAGAGGACGTGAACGTGACAGGCACGGGGATGGTTTTTTTTTTTTGCTCCTCGTCTCTCGGCCCGCACCCTTCGCCCACACACACACACACACACACACACACACACTGTCCCCCACCCCCCCCCAAATCACCGCACCCTCAGCCCATCCGGTGCACTCGTCAGCTCGGCCCGCTCGTTACCCTCACACGTCGCGCTCCTTTCGACGCGGCCCGGCGCCTCCTCTGTGCGTTATATTTCGTTTCCCAATGTATAGCACGGCATCTCAGGCCACTCCACCCCCCACCACGCACACACACATACAGGCATACCTGAAGACGCCGACCTGCCCGCCTACTGGTGATGGCGCATCCAAGCGTCCCTCCCTCCTCCCTTCCCCCTCCGTGCCCGTCATGCCTGTGCGCGTGGGTGTGTGTACCTACTTGTGTGTTTCATACACGCATCTGCGACGCAGTCTCCCTCTCTGTCTCGGTCTATCCATCCTTCTTTGGGGCTTCTCGATGCGCTGGACCTGACGCACACGCACACACGTGCAACGTGCACGGCGATGCACCCGTGGCGAGATTTGAAAAGGTGTTGCCGGCGATGAGCACGTAGGGCGAAGCGACGCGAAACACAAGAGGCGGTTCTCCTCGGCGGCGCGCGGGTGCATGCAAAGGACGGCTGAGGCAGGAAGAGTGGGCGCCACGCTGTCCGTCGCAGCCATCGCTGGTGGAGACTCAATTACGTGTTGCTGCTTTCCCCCAGATGGCCGTGAGCCGCTTGTTTCGTTTTCTGTTGTGCGCCTCTTCCTCTACCGCCACCACCTCCGCAGCGAGTACGCAGCCGCCTGACTCTCCCACGCTCTTGCACACATGGCGCATACTACATGTACGCACACTTCGAGCGTGCAACAACTCGAGGCGCCTTCTTCACGAATGCCGCTCTCTCACCCCCCCCTCCTCCCTCCCTTTTCCGCCTTGCTCAAAACACACGCCACACATGTAGGATTACCAACTACCGCCTCGCCGTCGCATCATCCGCTGCCTCATCTGTGCTTTCCATACAACCGCTCTTCACGTTCTGTGCTTGCATCTCCTGGTACACAACCGAACCCTTTACACCATCCCCTATCAAAACATCAACACCATGTCCGCCAAGCCGCAGCCGATCGCTGCCGCGAACTGGAAGTGCAACGGCACCACCGCCTCCATCGAGAAGCTGGTGCAGGTGCTCAACGAGCACATCATCTCCCATGACGTGCAGTGCGTCGTGGCGCCGACCTTTGTGCACATCCCATTGGTTCAGGCGACGCTCCGCAACCCCAAGTACGTCGTCAGCGCCGAGAACGCGATCGCCAAGAGCGGCGCCTTCACCGGTGAAGTGTCGATGCCGATCCTGAAGGACCTGGGCATCAACTGGGTCATTCTCGGCCACTCGGAGCGTCGCACCTACTACGGCGAGACGGACGAGATTGTAGCGCAAAAGGTTGCGGCTGCGTGCGAGCAGGGCTTCATGGTGATCGCGTGTATTGGAGAGACGCTGCAGCAGCGTGAAGCAAACCAGACAGCGAAGGTGGTGCTGAGCCAGACGTCAGCGATCGCCGCGAAGGTGCCGAAGGAGGCGTGGTCCCAGATTGTGCTCGCCTACGAGCCCGTGTGGGCCATTGGCACCGGCAAGGTCGCCACGCCCGAGCAGGCGCAGGAGGTGCACGCTCTGTTGCGCAAGTGGGTGAGCGAGAAGGTCGGCGCCGATGTCGCCACGAAGCTCCGCATCCTGTACGGCGGCTCCGTCAGCGCCAGCAATGCCAAGACGCTCTACATGAAGGCTGACATCAACGGCTTCCTGGTCGGCGGCGCTTCCCTCAAGCCGGAGTTTCGCGACATCATTGATGCAACCCGGTAAGCGCGTGCGGCTGCTGCGAGAAGTGATTCATGAGCGATGCACTGGGGACTTGTTGGGAAGAGGAGGAGGGGGGAAGGGGTGCCCGAAGGGGGGATAATGGGACAGCCTATTCATGGTGCATCTCGCAAGGCACAGTGACCGTGCATGCGAGGTCAGCTCACTCACTCTATCTATATCTATCTCCATATATATGTATACATATACATACATATATACATATCTATGTACGGGCATGGGCGTCATCCCTCCTTTCTGCCAGACCACCACCACCACCCCTCCTTCTCTGCTTCTCATCTCTCCCCTCCCTCATGTACCTCTGGAGGGCTTGTCCTTCTTCCTTGTTGATAAACGGCCAGGGGCGGGAGGCGGGCGCTGTGAAAGAAGCGGCTCGGCGACGGCGTTCGGCCTGCGAGACGAAGCACCCCCCTCCCACTGCACAGACGTTGTACACGCCACAGCGCACCGAAGTGAAAAGTGTTGAGCCTCCATGTTCTCATGTCCGTGTGCTGCTGTGAGCGTCTGCCTGCGTGAGCGTGTGTGTGTGTGTATTCCTCCAGCTGGCGCACCTGCCATCATCCATCATCTCTACCCCTCTTCTCACTCCGAGCAGCACACCCTCCCTCCGCCTCTTCCCCTTTATTATTTATATGCAGTATCTGCGCGCACTTTGTGGCACGCCCCCCTCTCCTCCTCCCCGACTCTCTCTCTCTCAAGCACTGCATACGTCTATGCGTCCTCCCTAGCGCATACACACGCATGGCGTGTGTGAGGATGGATGGACGGATGGCATGCAAACCGAGTGCGAGTGTGTGATGGAACCCGGGCAGAAAAACGTGTACCGATACCTGAACCATGTCTCCTCAGCATCCACAATCAAGTCGTGAGCAGCAGCAGATGTCCAGCACCGCCTCTGCCCTTCTCGCTTTACTCGGCCTCTCCTCATTTCTTCGCCGCTGTGCCGCGGAGGCACGCCAGTACGCAGACACATGCATGAGGGGCGAGTAGCAGGGGAGGTACAACGACCTCGAGCACTTCTGGCCGGGTCGTGCTCCGCCAGCGGACCACCCCACCCCCACCCACCCGCCCGTCGGCGGTTGGGTCTCCACTCGGTGTGCGCCTGTGCCTGTGCCTGTGCGCACGCGTTTGGCAATACGCCGGATGCACACAAGCGAAAGAACGCGACGAGCATCGAAGGAGAACAGAAGATGACCGCCCATCTGTATGGCGGTGCTCTCATCATCAGCAGCAGCGCTCCGCATGTGTTCGCACCCCCACCACTTTTCTTTTGCCTTCCTCTCCCTCCTCTCACACACACAACCTCCAGCGGGCGGGCTTGTAACGCTCCTACAGCACACGGCGAGGCACGCGTACACACAAGCATCACCCCAACTCGCCTTTTCCCAATAGGGGTCGGCTTAAGCATGCGAGCTGCACCGACTCGCCTGGCTCCCAGCACGGCGGCGTCACTCAGCGGGTCTCACTTTGGATCACGAGCTTACCATTTTGATGCAGCCGGCGCGGCTGGATGGTGTCGGCGCCGCCGCTTGGCTGGTGTGTCTGTGACAACAGAGCACACCGTCGCCCCCGCTGTCTATGCCTTTCCATTCTCGCTCTCCACAGCCCGGCGCACATACTACTGGCCGTACCCGGAGAACCTGGTCCCGGAAGGAGCGACCACGTCGCCATTCCAGTCCAGTCCTGTGCCGAGTGTGCGAGAGCGCATCATCCGGGAGTACGCGCTCGGTCCGCTTTTCGGCAGTCGCACACCCTGCTGTGTGCTAGGGTTCGCCGACACCGCCAGGGACGTCGTGGCGTGCAAAGGTGAGGTGCGTCGGTGGGTTGCACGGGCACTGGGCAAGTCGGAGGCGGATGTGGAGCTTGGCGCTCTCGTGCAAGCTAAAGAAATGCTGCTCCACCGTAGCGGCACTGATGAGTCGCCGCGGCTTGGCGACGGGCCTGGAAGCCGGCCCGATGCAGAACGGCGTCGTGTAACGCGATACGCACGCCTTCCTGTGCAGGCACGCACGTTGTTGGAGGTGTACCTGCCAGGGGAAGAACACGGCGAGGTCGACGCCGCGGCAGACGCGGACGCAACCATTCTCGCGCATGGCTACTTTCTACAGGAACGACTTCACCGGTACATGACCACAACAGCGTCCTCTGGGCCAAACTCCATCGGCCTGAGGGACAGCGAGGGCCGTCAGCGTGAAGAGCCGGTCCGCAAGATGCAGTCGCGCCGTCAGGGGTACAATGAGGGAGATGACGAGGCGGATGTGGAATCGAGCGTGGCCGCCCTGCACGATGTGTGCGGCGTCATCTACTGCGAGGTGCCGGTGCTAGATGAAAGCGACTTCGCCTTCGACCAGCTGTGTGGCAAGGAGGTGGATGGCGAGACGACGGAGCGGGTGACGGGCCGCTGGACGCGGCGCGTGATGCAACAACAGGAGCAGCAGCAGCAGCAGCAGTTGTAGGCTCCGCTCGCTGTAGCTCGCATGCCGGCTCGCTTCTTCCGCACTTGTGTAGGTATATATATATATATATAGTGGGTGGGTGGGTGGGTGTGGGAGAGTGAGAGCGTGTACGCGAAGTGAAGGCATACACGCACACCAACAGAGAGAGGGAGGGTTGTCTAAGCGGGCGGCTCAGCACAGAACGGTGAGGGTGACGCACATGAATAGGGTCGGACTGTGCGTTGCTGCACGTCAGGCGGCGGAGGAGTGAAAAGCCGAGCCGCATCTCGTCGTACGGCAGAGCGCTCCGACGTGGAAGAAAAGCGAAAGGACGGAAGTCTTTGTGTGGGAGGGGAGGGGGTGGAGAGGGACAACGAATGCGGTGAAGCTCGTCTTGTCACAGCACCTACTCACCCGCACAGCAGCTGGAGCGGAGGGGCCCTATGCGCTTCTCTACGTACTCTCAAATATCTCGCATCTCTCTCAAGTCCCCCATCTCTCTTGCTCGCCCGCTTGCTTTAGAAGGTGCAACTTTCTTCGCCCGCCCGCCCACCCATCTCCCACCATCGCACCTGTCTTTCTAACCTCCTTACACACGCACCGCCTGCCCTCATCATCGAAAATGGCTCGGTCGACGTGCCTGTGCGTCTTGATGGCGCTTGTGCTTGTGAACATCCTCGCCGGTGGCTGCAGCACCGGCGCGTATGCGTTTCGGTTCAGCGTAGTGCCGGGTAAGGTAAAATGCTTCACGAGTGAGCAGCCGGAGGGTGGTCGCTACGAGCTGCGCTACCGCATGGTGCGAAGCCTCACACCCTTTGTCTCCGTCGCAGTCACGTCGCGCGGCGGCCGCGTGCTGATGGAGCATGAGCTGGCGAAACCGGACGCGAAGGAGATCGTCTCCTTGGGCAAAGACAGTCTCATCTCCATTTGCTTTCACACGTCCGAGAAGGCGGCGAAGGCAGCGGTCTCCACCAACGTGACACTCGACATAGTCGATGCCGAGGATGCCGAGCTGACGCGCATGAAGAAGCAGAGCTACAGCACGAGCAGCCCAATCACGCTCGGTGCCGGCAAGGGTAGCGGCTCTATGCAGCAGATGCAGTACATCTACGAAACGTTTGCCTCCATGCGCATGTGCTTCGTCTCCCTCACCCGCGCCGACGAGGATATCCGCTACTCGCTCATGGAGGTAGAGCGCCTCTCATGGATACCTGTCTACATCTTCTTAGGCCTTGGCGTTCTTATGATACTCGGGACCTTCGTCCGCCTGCACATGTTCATGCAGAAAGTGAAGATACTGAGGTGAGGGGTGTCCCATGGCGCCAAGTGGAGACGGCACGCTGCGCGCCCACGGCCGAGGATGCGCCATCTCCTGTACTCGTGCCGTTGTTGCGCCCTTGTCGTTTGTTTATCTTCCAGTTCTGTGCAGCCACCGAGCCAAGAGCGCGTGCGCGCGCGTCACGCTAGCAGCTCGCACGTGCCTCTCCTCGCGCACATCCCTCCACAGGCGAGAATGGTTAGGGCGCTTGTGTGTGCGTGTCGATGACGTGCTCTTGGTAGCTATTCCTTCTTGGTTCAGCCCCACATCCCATGTGCCTTGTCTCTCTCCCCTCCCTCCCTCCGTTTCTGTGTCTGCTCGGGTGTGCATCGACACTGAAGCGCCGCCGTTGCCATGCGCGCAACGTGAGAATGTTGCGTGTGTGGGGGGAGGGGGGTATGTTGCGGCAGAAATCTGCTGGCCCTTATCTCCCCAACGGATGCTCCCCGGATGTGTACTACCCTCTCCTTTCCGCTTTCGTTTTATCATGTCGACATACACGCGCATATATCGAATATATATATGTGTGTGTGGGTGTGGGTGGGGGGGAGTATGTTGCCCTGCACATGCACGGGCCATGGTCGCCATCCCCATTGCCCTTGCCCCTGCCGCTTAGTCAAGTGCCCCCGCCCCAGGGCACCTCTCGCCTATAAGCCTCACACACACACAGACGCGTGCATCTCTGTCGGCGCGTCGGTGCGCGCAGCCGTCATAGCGCTGTGTTGATGGAAGAGCCATGGAAAGCACGCGTTCCACGGGTCTCCCTCCCGAGGACACCCCCTCCCCCTCCTCCTTTGCTGCGGAGAGCCTTCAGCTCCAGGAAGCGGAGGGCTCTTCCCTTTCACCTGTCCCAACTCCCACCCTCTTTTAGAATGCCTCGATGGACGCTGTCCTATGCCTTCGGCCAGCAACCCTCCACCCACCCACCCACCGACCCACACCCACTCATGTCTCTCTCTCCCTCTCTCTCCTTCCTCGCTCGCTCGGGCACTTGCCACGTCTGAACCGGCGGCACACACGCGCACAGAACCCATCGTCTCTGCACCAACGCTACCGTGCGACAAGTAGTAATCTGCCCCCTGCCCTCCCCCTCCCCCGTAGACCTGTACATCATCTTCCATAGCGAACGCCCGTTTCCATCTCCCACCTACCCACCCCTCCACACACACACACACCGCCTTCGTAGCTGCAGCGCCACCTCCTCCACCCCCCCCCCGCATATCAGAAGGATGAACGGGTGGTTGATTGTGTTGATCGTGATGGGGTGCCTTAGCACGCTCTACTTAGCCATTGGCATCGCCGTCCGCTACCACAGCGGTCTGCATCACTGCCCAGAGGTGCTGCCCAACTATCGCTTCTGGTGCAGCATCGTCAACGTTTTCTTGCGCGTGGTAACATGCGGTCGCTGTCGCGTTCCGCTTGACCGCAGCAACCGTGCAAGCGGCATCTTTGTGCTGCCAAGTCGCCCTGGCGCCGCGGCGTCCCCACGGAGGGTGCAGTTCGAGTTATTAGCCAGCGACGCCGATGACGACTACGACATCAATCGCGCCATGCAGCCGGCGGAGGTGGTGGTGAAGTACTGAAGGGATGCACGCACAAGGGCACACGGGCTTTATTCAATGTAGCGTGAAGGGAGGAAAGAAAGTGAACCAGAGGCCAAGACATGTAGCCAAAGAGAGAGAGTGAGTGTGTGTGAGGGGGTGTCGGTGGCGCGACCTGCGGGGTACCCATTTCTTTGCTCCCCCCCCCCCCACCGCTATGGCCGCTTTTCACTGAAGTCTCTCGCTGTGGTTTCGTTGCTGGTCGCATGGTGCTGCTTCGTTTTTTTTTCTCTTTGGTTTGCCGGCATAGGCGCATGCAGGTGTGCATATGCGGGCGGGAGGTTCAAAGAGAAATTGGGGCGAAAGGGGAGGCATCTGTCCCCGCCCCCCCCCGTCGGCATGGCCCGTCGGCCATCCCTTTCCTTTGTTGGTTGCTTGCTTCCATCGCCTCTGCCTTGACTATGTTCTTCCCTCTCCAAACACCTCTGTGTATGTGTGTGAAGGGGAGGGAAGGGAACGAGGGGGGGGGGTTAGGGATAAGGGTTGCCCATAATCCCCCACCCCACCGCACACCCTTAGAGCCACTCACCGCGGCCCAAGCACTCCATCCACATATCACCTTTCTCTCGCCGCCGCCGCCGCCGCCGCCGCCGCCGCCCCCCTCTCCTGTTGTGCCAGTGTCTTGGTCTTATTTCTGCGTGGCCACGTGGGTGCGATGCCTCCCTCCCTCTCTGGGGGGTGAGGGGGGCTCGTCCGATCCACAGCTGCTTTTCTTGCTTCGGTGCTTCTCCCCTCCCGCCACTGCTTCTGTGGCCTCTTCTCAACATCTGTTGTGTGCGGCAGAGGGGACGAAAAGGGGGGTGGTGGTGAGTGTCTGTGAGTGCATGGAGAGAGCGCGCCGCCGTGCACCACCTCGCCCCACCTCCCAGTCTCGTCGTCTCCCTGTCTATATATCTCTGCTAAGCTATCGATATACGTAGATCTATCTATATATGTACACACACGCAGGCATCGCTGTCTTATGGCTTGTCTGTGCCCCCTTCCACTCACACCATCCTGCCCGTCATGTGCGCACGTGCACACACACATGGACACATATTCGTGTGCACGAGGAGACGCACGGTGATGCCTGCAGAGACGGCAGCCAAGCCCGTCAGAACACGCCATGTGAGGTAAGGATGCGCGCATGCACGTGTGCACACGTGCGTGGAACAGAGTCCCTGTTTCACTCAGCGATAGACTCAAGCAAGGGTCACACAGGGAGCTGACGTGCGCTACGCCCGCGCTCTCTCACGATCTGCTACATGCTCTCTTGCGGGTGTCCTCCTCCTCCTCTCTCCGGTCCTACTTCACAAACACACACGGATACGGGTGTTGCATGATATTTTTTTCTTTGGGGGTTTCGACCACCGCGACAGCAGCGAAGGACTGAACTAGCATTGAGCTCGAGGGGCGTGCGAACTTGTGTACCCCCTCTTCCTCTTCCTCTTTCTCTTCCTCCCCTCCTCCCCCCCCCCGAACGACGCGACTGAATGCGTGAGCATCATCTGCATGTAGGCTGCACCTGGTGAGTGTTGTCTTTGGAGCAGACGCGTGTGCTGCCGTCACTGCTACTGTCGTTGACGTCCATCACCGCCGCATACCTACAGGCGCGCACATACCCCGCATCCATCACGTACCTTTCTACTTCCCCTTTTGCGTTGACTCCCTTTCTTCTTCTCAGTCTTCGATGCCACCCAAATCCGCGCGGAGAGGATCAGTGGCACACGCGCTGATGCAACCGGCGTTGGCGACGGAAGCCGCGCCATCCCCACCGCGCGCAGAGCCGCAGTCGCACAGCCGCCGCACGCGACAGGAATCGGCGCTGCTGTTCTGGTTGGAAGCCGCGTGCGCTGCACCAGTGTCACGCACCTCAACGAATGCCGACCGTGCCTCCGCATCCTCCAGCTCCACGACCGCCGCTGCGGCAACCCCCGTGGCCGCAACCAAGAGAGAACCCTCGGTGGACCTTGCCTCACGGCCACCTCCGGAGGAGCAGCGGGAGCAGCAGCAGCCGCACGGAGACGCATCAACACAGGAAACAGCCGCTCCGGAAGTGTCGGCCGCCGCCGGCGCGTCCGCGGCAGAGGCCTCCTCAACTTTTCTTGTGCAGACCGTGACGACGATACCGCCACCGCCACCAGGCGAGACACGAGAGGGTGACGGTGCGACTGGATCCAGAAAGACAGCGGATGCGCCTCCTACACCTGGCATCGAGCATCCGATACCGCCTCCTCACCTTTCCTGGGGCACGGGTCCGCGCCGTCTCGTGGTTGCCGACGCAGTGCCCCTCTTCGACTCCCTTCTCGCCGGCCATCTCGGTCCGGTCGCGGTGGATGTGCAGCTGCAGGGGCACACGCGCCTTTTGCAGCAGCCACAGCAGTTCGAGGCAGCGCTGCAGGCGTACGAGAGGCAAAGCGCCGGTGAGCTGCGGGAAGCTCTGAGCAGCGTGCAGCCATTCTTTCTCCTCTGCAACGCCGGAGGCGGGCCAGGCATGCGCGCGAATCATTCAGGTGTCTCGGGAGGTGGCATGGATGACGACGGCCACCCGAAAACGGCATTCGGTGCCGCGGTGCTGTCGACCTCCTCAGTGCTCTATACGATGCACCCCGCTAACAACTACCCTGTTCTGCCCCTCCTCGCCCAGCTGCTGCGAACGCCGCAGGTGACGAAGCTCCTCCTCCACAGTCGCCTGCTCTACCGCCTTCTCTTCCTGTTTCTGGGGACGGACCGAGTGGAGCTGAGCAGCGTCGTCGACCTGCCCACGTGGGCGGCGCTGGGGCAGCAGTCGCGGCCCTCCCTCGCCCTGCTCTTTCATCTGCCTATAGAGGGTGTCGGATGTTGGTCGGACATCGAAGCAGTGCTTCCATCAGAGGCGCGGCAGCTGCTCCACGAGGAGACGCAGTCGATGGCACAGCAGCAGCCACTCGCTACGACTCGGTCAGTGGGGAGTGAAAGTGAGTCCGAGCTCGACAGTGTGCAGGGGGCGAGCACGGACGGCAGCGACGGCGCCAGCGACAAGGAGGATGGCGGAGATGACGCGCGCCACGAAGGCGGCGACGCGCGAGCAGTGGGAGCAGACGGGGCGGCGGAGGACGAGCCGGCAGATGCGGTGCAGCTTCTTCAGCGCATTCGACCTTTGGCCGAGCAGCCCCTCGACGGCAACGACCGCCGTGCCAGCGACGCCGACTTTGGTTCAGCTACCCGAGCAGCCGGTGGGAAGCGCCGTCTCTTGCGTTCGCGCCAGCGGCATCGTCGTCGCCGGTACGACAGCGGCCCCTCTCTCTGCTCATCCTCTTGCGTGGACGCGCCTGCCCTCGCCGACGTCTATCACGGGCTGAAGACGGTAACACTGTTCTATGCACATGTGTTGTCAAGGCTGCTTGACGTAGTCGACCCGGGCGCGACCGGCGTGGCTGCACCTAGTGCTGGAATAGCCGCTCTGCCACTGGCAACCTCGCGCTTCGGTGGCGACGTCATACCGTCGCCCGTCTCGGCAGTACGGTACCGCTTCTCCCCGTCCGAGTTGTGTGCGCTGCGCACCTACGCGGATTTCCTCTGCGAGCTCATGGCGTACCACGGCGTCTTTGTGAACGACACAGTGGCGCACGGGATGCTGACCGCCTTGGACGTGCAAATGGCCGCCATCGAAGACGTGGGGCTGCGCGTCGCGGCAGCCGTTCTGGCGACCGCGGAGCCTGCTGCACCGTCCGCCACCACAGAGAAGGGTGAAGGCCGTAAGTGGAGCATGGAGTTGGTCCATCAGTGCTTGACTCGACTTACCGCCGCTGCAACGACGCCCGAGATGCCGCGAGCGGTGAACATCCACTACCTACGTCTTCTGGCTGCGCAGGCGAAGCAGAGCAGCTGTGCGCGGGCTGAACAGCTTCGACTGGGATGCCAGCTTGTGTGCGTGTGGATGGCGTACCTAGATCGGGCTGCGAATAGAAACAGGCTGCATGACATGTTCAGAAAAGTCGCAGATAAACTGCACGTGTGCGTGCTGGAGAAGCCGCGCGACGCAGCAGCGGAGAACGGCACTGCAGTGTCGGATGCGTCGACGGCACAGGTATCTCGGGTGTGCTACTCGATGCATCCAGATTGGGTCCTGCACAACACGTCGACTGGCCGCATCTTTTCATCGCTGCCAAACGTGCAGAACGTGCCGAAGCAACCGCCTCGCACGGCGTTCCCGATCCACACGCTTTCCGCCACGCCAAGCCGCAACAGCGGTGGCGATGAGTCTCTGCGCCACTACAGCTACGTCGACCCGCCCACGGAGGAAGATGTGGCTCGGTGGCTGGCGCTCGCGGAGGCGGCCCTGGTTGATCAGGCGTCGTCTGCACAGTTTCCTCTCTTCCCCGAGAACCCACAATGGACGCTGCGGCACCTCTACTGCGCCCCTCCTGGTTGTTTGCTTGCCTCCTTCGACTTCAACCAGCTGGAGCTGCGCCTGCTCGCCCACCTCAGCGGCGACGCTGCTCTGCAGGAGCACCTGTCTGCCAATGTAGATGTTCTGGCGCTCGTGACAGCCAGTGTTCTGCGCCTGCCATCCATCGACCACGTGCGCCCACAGCAGCGGCAAGCCGTGAAGGTGATTGTGTACGGCCTCCTGTACGGCATGGGGCCGGAGTCGATGGATGTGCGCATCAAGAAGATCAACGAGGAGTTTGCAACATCAGAACAGCAGCAGCATCACCGAGGAGGAGAAGCCTCTTCGCCCGGGCCGGCGCCGATGTCTGCACATGATCTTCTCAGGCGCTTCCACCATGTCTACCCGCGCATCGAGAGTTATCTTCGCGAGACTCGACAAGAAGCGCTGCGCTCCTTTGCGGTGGAGACGCTGTCCGGCCGCAAGTCCCTCATCGCCGAGAAGGACGCGAACCGTCGGCGGCAGCGAGCCATTGCGCAGGCCGTGCAAGGCGGCGCGGCTGACGTGCTGCACAGTGCCATGCGGGCCGTTCATCAGCAGCGTCACAGCTTTCTGCCTTACCTCCCTGCTGCGACGCTTGCACTGGTAATGAGCGTTCACGACGAGCTCGTCTATGCCGTTCCGCGGGCTGCGATCGAGGAGGTGGTGCGAGGAGTGCAGCGCGTCCTCGAGGACCAAGCGCGAGTGCTGCGGCTGGCCGTACCCCTGCCGGTGACTGTGCGGGTCGGGTACTCTTTTGGCGAACTGGCTGAGTTCCGCTCCACAGGGGGCTGACGCCTGTGGAGTCTGTGAAGCGGATAGAGGAGGAGCAGGGCAGGGCGGGGAGGGGCGCACCGCAACCGCTGTGCACGTACACTTGCACCGATCCGCATCAACGAATCGTGCGTACACGCATACCTATCTCCACCCGACTCCCACCCTCTTCCCCAGTGGGCGTCGGTCGTTCGAAGTGGCACACTCCTCACTTGGGTGCCCCTCTGTGTATGCATCCTGCCTCTGTACCTGTATGCGTAGGTGTGTGTGCGTGTGTGTGCATGGCACTGTGTGTCCACCCCACGCTACTTGTTCGTGGCCGTCTCTCCCGTGCTCCCTCTCCCCCGTAGATCGTATCTCTCTCCCCCTCTGTGTGTGTGTACGCGGAAGGAAGAGGCGGCGGACGCCTGTCGTTGCTGCGGAGGCGGGTCACCTGGACGGATCACGTCGTACCCCTCCCCACCCCCTTACACACGCCTCCCCAACGCTCTCTTCACGCGGCCTACTTGCACCTTTTCTTTCACGCCTCGCCTCTCCATCATGCCCATCTACTCTGATGATGCCCTCTGCTTGGTCGAAGGCCCGCGTACGCGTGCATGTGTCTCACCTGTGCTATGTCGTTTCACTACCTCGCCCCCCTCCTCCTCGTCCTCTCTCTGTGCCCGCCCGCACGCACGCACGCCCACGCAGCTGTTCTCCGCCCTTTCTTGTTTCCTGCTTCCCTTTTCACCGCATGTTCAGCCTTGGCAGCTTCGGCGGTGCCGCTGGCAGTAGTGCACCTCCCCTAATCGGTGCACCTGGCAGAGGTGGCGGTGTGCTGGGTACCCCCTCCAACGCCGCTTTCCACGCAGCCGGCGGGCCGGCGCTGATGAGCGGGGTCGGCAGCAGTGGCGCCAACACTGGTGTACTTCACGACCGCTTCAATGTTCACCCAGGAAGCTATTCGCCGTTCGGAGGAAGCAGTCAGGCGGTACCGCCGCCGGAGCTTGGCGGTGCAGTCGCTGTCAAGGTAGGTGATGGCAAGAGCAACACCTCCAGCCAGGACGGCAAGGCTAACGTGAGCGGCCCGCAACGCGGCGTGCTGCCCATGAGTGGGTCAGCTCTGCCGCTCTCCTCAATGCCCGTCTTCGGCGCCGGCGCGTCACTCCCTTCTAATTCGTCAGGCTCATCTCCCATGGTCGCTGCGCCTGCTACCACGATGATGCCGCTGCCGGTGTCGTTTGCCACGATGCCGTTGTCGGCGGTTCCGGTCTTTGCGGCGCCAGTCCTTGCATCGGCGCCACCGCAACCGTCGATGTCCATGTCGAGTGGCGGAGGCATCTTGGGTGGCGGCGGCAGCGGTGCGCAAAGCGGTGCCAAGGGCAGCGCAGACAGTCATCCCTCTCTGCCCGAACCTCACTCTTCACACCAGCGCAGCCAAGAGTCGCTGCCACCGCTGGGCTTCACCTCCGCCCTCTCCTCCACACCCGCACCAACAACATCGTTCGTGGATCGTAGCAGTGCCGGCGCTGGAATCGGCCCGCGGCCCTTTCCGGTTTTCCATGACCCTGCAAGTACGGCGCGCAACAGTGACAACAAGAGTCACACAAGTGGAAGCTTGTTGGCCACGGTTGCCCCAGTCCTGCCGTCCACAGCTCCACAGCGCACACCAGGCGCCAGCGACGCTAAAGAGTTCATCCTTGGCTCGGCCTTCGCAGCTGGCGCCACCACTGGCAAAGGCGGCAACACTGCCGGTGGCCCTCCGCCACTTTCGCCGACCTCTTCCGTTTTCGGCACGTCCGTGCCGAGTGTCAGCGCGCCCACAGCGCCCCTATCCAGCGGCGTTGCGACTCCACCTTTCCCCGCAGCGGCGGCGGGGCCTACTTCGGTCCCTTCTGCAGCGGTTCCGCCGTCGAGTGTCTTTGGCGTGTCCGTGTTCGGTAAGACTTCCGCTGCAGCGGTGACGGCACCGTCTGCTATCACACCAGCTGCGTCCCCTCCTCCGGC
The DNA here is from genome assembly GCF_000234665.1 of Leishmania mexicana MHOM/GT/2001/U1103. NCBI lineage: Eukaryota > Euglenozoa > Kinetoplastea > Trypanosomatida > Trypanosomatidae > Leishmania > Leishmania mexicana. Next base: position 316,568 of record NC_018328.1, read on the forward strand.
GCCGGCGAAGACTGCTGCGACCGGCGCGAACAGGAGCGGCAGCGTCTTCGGCGAGCTTCACAGCAGCTTTGGCGCGCCACTGCCAGCGACGGCGGCGCCGATCTTCTCCGCCTTTGGAGCGGCGTCGCCAGTAGCCTCGGGATCGACACTGTCTGCCACTCCGTTAAGGCAGCAAGCGGCACCGCGCGGCGGCAGCAACGTGCCCGCGAGCTTCCATGCAAGCCCGTTTTCCCCATCATCGCCCTCAGCCGGTGCGACGCCCAAACCGGCTACCACCACATCCATCTTTGGCTCTGCAGCCTCTGGATCAGGTTCTGGGGTTGGCAGTGGCTCAGTGTTTACGGCAGCAGCAGCCGCTCCTGTGCGGGCGCCCGCGTCTTCCTTTGGCGCTTCCGCTGCCCCTGGGAAAGTGCCGCCGCCAGCGCCATCCAAGCCATTTGGCAGCCGTGCAGATGGTGGTGGTGGTGATGCTGCTGCTAGGCGACGCCGAGGCCGCTCCATACCTCGGAGAGATGCCGCTGAAGGTGACGGTAGCGGCATTGGCGGTCCTGCTCGTCCCCACCCGAGTAGCCTCGCGGCGACCGCTTCGCCGCCGGCGCAAGGCTCCCGCTTTGAGATACCAGCACCGCCCCATGGACAACGCCGGCCGACGCCGTCAGCAACGCACACGCAGAAGCCGCCAACGGCCCTGTCGCAGCTGGACAAGCTCCCCATTCCACCACTGCCAGCAGATGAGAAGAAGCTGTGCATCGCCGCCCGTCTGTGCAAGTCGTTCCTCATGCAACTTGCCTCCGCGGCGGCGTTGGGGGGCCACGGTAGTGGCGCCGTGGGCTCTAGCAGGGAAGAGGACGTCGCCAAGACCCTCGAGCAAGCCTTTTTCGGCGTTGTCGGCATCGAGGGCGTGCACGGAAACTTCGGCAATACCGCTGGCGAGATGCTCGCCCTCTGGAACGGGCAGGTGAGGCCGATGATATCTGGCCGCGGCACCCAAAGCTCTGACGGCGGCGGCTCCGCCTTTCCGGGCGAGATGTGGATCGCGCTCTTCATCCTCGGTACGTACCTGAACACCATTCTGTCCACGTTGCAGCACAGCAAATCGGGCCGATGCGCGGCGTCCTCCTCGGCGTCCGCCTCCGTGACGGATTTGGCAGCCTACAAGGCAGGCCTGCGAGCCCACCCCACCGAGGCGCTCACCGACGCCTGCCACTACGCCAACGAGCTCAGCGAGCTGCTGCAGACGCTTTTCCAGCGCGGTGGCGAGGCCGATGCCCCGCCGTACAGTGTCATCCCGGTGGTGCTGCGGCGGGTGCGCAGCGTCTTTGATGAGGCGAACGCGCGCGGCGTCGCAACGGTGCAGTCGAACCTGAACACGGTCACGTCGAAACTGTTTGCTGTTCTCAACAGGCGCGTAAAGACGTCGGCGGTGCAGCCGCTTGGCTCGCCTGGCGAGGCGCCACGTTGGCTGCTGACGTACGACGGCAAGGAAAAGGAGAGTCTCCTGCACAGCTTTGCCTATCTCATCATCGAGATGATCGCCGCAGATGCCCCGACGAACGACGACGTAGAGCTCTTCATCTCGGCGTTTCACGAGTGCTTCCCATCAGCGCTGGCGGAGCGTTGCATGCTGTACTACCGGCGCGCCTGCGCACTCCTCCGGCAGCCGCTCCGCATGTCGCTCGTCGAGGAGGCGGCTGAGCTGTTGGTAAAGGCGACTGTCGTGTACCCACCCAACGCCCCACTGAACAACAGGCGTGTGTTGCTGGTGAAGTTGCTGGCAGCGGAGCTGGCGCTGGGGCGGCTGCCGCCGGACGAAGATTGGCTCGCCCTCGACGTTCCGCCGTTCATCGATGTTGTGAATGCGCTCAAGACGTCGCGTCTGGACCTCCTCGACGCGGCGCTCTCGATGCATGGGCCATTCTTTGTGGAAATTGGCGTGCACAACGTCCTGTGTCTGGCGCGCCAGCGACTTGCACTCCTGATGGTGGTGAAGTTCTACCTGACTCACGGGTGCGAGAGTCGTCTAAGCGTGTCGGAGATGGTGCGGTACCACCGCCTCCCCTACTCGGCGGTGGATGCGGGGGTCGTGTGGCTGCTGCCGCTGCTCGTAGAGAAGCAGATAAACGGTGTGCTGGACCACGACTACCTGATTCTAAGCGCCAAGACGCCGTTCGACGCCTACCCGCTCAAGACGCTCGCCGACGCTGCGGCCGCCGCATGACATCCACCACGGAGTTGGGGGAGGGCGGGTGATGGCGTGCGACAAGCGCCCCTTGGGGTCTCTGTGGAGGTGGTAATAGGGCTTGGCATTATGCGAGGAAAGGCCTCAAGAGAGTGTGGAAAAGCGGCGGGAGTGACTCCGATGTGCATGTCTGTGCCGGTGCGGGTGTGCACAAATTCATTCGCGCCTGTCTTTCTCTCTGTGCTTTGGGCTGCGTCAGTTGGCGATGGTAGTGGTGGCGGTGGTGCATTCCCGCCCGCGCCCCCCCCCCCTCCCTCCCCTCCTGCCCTCTGTGCGAGGGAGAGAACAGTGGGGTGGGGAGGGCAAGGATTGTCAGACAAGTGGCCGGTGCTCTCGGAGAGCACACCATACTCGAAAAACAACAAAGGAACGTGTGTATGCGTCCGCTGAGCATCTTTCATGTCCGCTCCAGCTGCAGACGCGTCTCGCGGAATAGGTCAGGAAGGACGATGGCGGTGAAGGAATGGAAAGTAAGATGGAGGGTGGAGGACGACGAAGCGCAGTCGTGTCGTCTGGCCTCACCGTGACGGCGCCACAGACGCAAGCAGCTACGGTTTTCGCAACCCGTTCTCGTGCCCGTTCGCTCGTACCCTCCTCGCCGTGGCCCTCTGTGTGTGTGTGGGTGTGTGTGTGTGTATCCTTCCCCCTCTTGTCCCCCTCTCTCTCCTCATCACGACATGCGCCAACCTTCCGGTGGCACCAATCCATGCATACATGCGTGCACGTGGGCATGCGTGCAAGAGCGGCCTTCGAACGCTCAAAGGACAAGGGTGGAGGGATCGGTCGCCGAGCACGCGCGAAGGCCTCATCGACGGAGACGCCGCCGACGACGTGTCAGCGACATCATACAAGTGCATACATCGAAATAGAACGGCTAGAGAGAGTCACACACGCACATACGTCTGACGCTACCCCCGCCTCCTTCAACTCCCATCCTGCCCACGCCCACCCCCCTCCCTCCCTCCCTGAAAGGGCATTGATGAAGCTTGTAGGATGCAGTCAGACCTTGGCACCATTCACGTCACGAACTTCCACGGCAGCGGCGCGCTGTCTGGTGACGGCTACAATGCCAGTGGCAGCGTGGATGGCGACAGCGAGGCGGGCACGGACATCCGCCTCCTCGCCAAGGAGTTCGTGACTCAGTTTCGCATCCATCACGAGTTTCTGTACATGGACATGCTGCGGAGCAACTTGTCGGCTGGGCTGCACTACGTGGAGTTCCAGATGCTGCACCTCCAGCAGTTCAGCGGCGTGCTCTTTGGAGCAGTGCAGCACAACCCCACCCGCGCACTGCCGCTGATGGAGCACGCCGTGTGGGAGCTGGCGCAGGAGCGCAAGCTGTTCCCTGCCTACAGTCGCGGGACGACGATTCAGGTGCAGCTCTTCTGGGGCGTGCCACCGATGGCACTGCGCAACCTCGCCCAGGCCGCCGTGGCGCAGCTGGTGAGCGTGAGCGGCATTGTCGTCAAGTCCAGCTCCACACATGCTCGCTGTGTCCGGGCGGCTATCCAATGTACGAGCTGTCGAAGCAAGGCCTACATCAACGGCGGGCGGTCGATCGATCTGCCTCCGCAGTGCATGGAAAACAGCGGCCGCGGTGGGGCCGGTGGTGGCGGAGGTACGTCCTCCGGCAAGTGCCGGCCGAACCCCTACGTGCTTCTCCCAATGGAGTGCGAGTACGAGGACCAGCAGATCGTCAAGCTGCAGGAGCTTCCCGAAGACGTGCCGACCGGTGAACTGCCGCGACACCTGACGGTGGTGGTGGATCGCTACTTAGTTGACCGCATCAGCCCTGGCTCCCGCGTCCAGATCGTCGGCGTCGTCTCGGTTCAGGAGAAGCGTGGTGGCTTCGACAACGCACGTGGCGGAGGCCGTGGTCGCGCGGCGCCTGGCTTGCGTGCGCAGTACCTGCGCTGTGTCGGTCTCATGTTCCGCACTACGCAGGATGCCAGCTGCGCAGTGGTGAGCGTGAACCAGAACTTCTCCTCTCGTGTGCGATCTCGCTCAACCATGACGTGGCAGCCGGAGGAGGAGGCATCCTTCAAGGCCTTCGCGAAGCAGGGGGACGTGTTCCAGAAGCTCTCTGCCAGCATCGACCCCGCCATCTTTGGGCTGGAGGATCAGAAGAAGGCAATTGTGTGCCTCCTGTTCGGCGGCACGCGCAAGCGCATCGGCAGCAACTTCCTGCGCGGCGACATGAACGTCCTCTTCATTGGTGACCCGTCGACGGCCAAGTCGCAGCTGCTGAAGTTTGTAGAGAAGGTGGCCCCGATCGGCATCTACACCTCTGGCAAGGGCAGCAGTGCCGCCGGCCTCACCGCGTCCGTCATCTCGAACGGAAACGGCGACTTTGTTCTCGAGGCGGGGTCGATGGTGCTGGCCGACGGCGGCGTCGTGTGCATTGACGAGTTCGACAAGATGCGAGAACAGGATCAAGTGGCCATCCACGAGGCGATGGAGCAGCAGACCATCTCCATCGCCAAGGCGAATATGACGACAATGCTAAACAGCCGCACGTCGGTGCTGGCGGCTGCGAACCCGACGCTCGGTAGCTACGACCCTCTGCGCTCCAACGAGGACCAGATGGACTTCCAGAGCTCCATCCTGTCCCGCTTTGACCTCATTTTTAAGGTGATTGATCCCCGCAACCCCGAGACGGATCAGCGGCTGGCTCACCACGTCATCTCGCTCCACAAGAGCGCCAACGGCAGCGGCGGGCGACGCGGCGGTGGTCGTGCGGGTGCGTCCGCCTCCGCTGGTAGCGGTGCGGCGGGTTCTGCGGCGCAGAGTAACCATGGCGAAGTGGTGGAGCGCTGCTTCGTTACCAAGTACATCTCCTACGCCCGCGCCACCTGCCGCCCGGTCATCTCAGAGGAGGCGATGAAGGTGCTACTCGACTTCTACGTTCAGGTGCGCCGAGACGCACATCAGCAAACCCTCGCGACGATTGGCGGCATGAGCAGCGGCAACGGCAGCGCGGCAGGCGGTGGTGGCTCGAGCAGCAACAAGACGCCTATCATCCAGATCACAGCCCGGCAGCTGGAGAGCCTCGTGCGCATTACAGAGTCGATGGCCCGGATGCGGCTTGACGTGCTCGCCAGCCGCAGCGACGCCGAAGAGGCCATCAAGCTCTTTAAAATCGCCACCGTCGACGCCATCAAGAGCGGTGTGGCGGATCAAATCCTGACGGAGGCACAGAGTGAGCTTGTCCTGCGCGTGGAGGAGGCGCTGCGCCGCCGCGTTGCGCTCGGGGCCACGGTCGAGCACCACCGCCTCCTGTCGGAGCTCGCACGCATGGGTTTCGACGCCAAACTCGTGGAGCGTGCCTTGTACGCGATGGTGAAGCGGGAGGAGCTGGAGTGGCGCAAGCAGCGCACTCTGCTGCACCGTGTGAGATGACGACGATGCAAGAGGGCTCGCAGCTGCATGTGTGGACGGCGGCACCCGCGTGTGTCTCTGCCCACCGCTTTGTTTGGTGTTTTACCCCCCCCCTTCATAGACTCTTGAGGCGCCGGTCCTCGCACAAACACCCCAACGCTGAAGTGGCTTGAATCGTCTTCTCCCCTCGCACCGTCGCCGTTGCCGTGGCCCGCGCTCGCCACCGCCGGCCCCCCCCCTCCCGCTCGTCCCCTCCCCCTTGTCTCCCCAATGCTTATCAGCATCGCCGTCCATGACCCGCCTTCGTTTTCCTCACTGCACGCTCCCTCTTCCACCCCACCCCAAAGTCATCCTCTCGTTGCGCACAACGCACACGTGCGTGTCTGCTGTGTTCGACGCGCCGGAGGCGGAGTGTCCGCAGACGTTGACGGCTGCCTCATCGGCAGCGCACGCTTCATCACACAGGGCCGCAGCGGCCTCGACAGCTGGCTGTATCAGCGGCTGAAACCCGATGGCCACGAGCGCCAAGGCCGAGCCGCCCATGAAGAAGCCCCGGGTCCACGCAGACAAGAGCGCAGCGGCACCGTGTAACTCGGAGGCAGCGACCAGGGCAGCGGCCGCGGTCGACTTCGATGCTGTTCCCACAAGCAATACACTTCTGAGTGCGCGGCTCCAACGGGAACTGAGATCCTTATGGAGTGCGAGTGGTTCTGCCACGGCGGCGCCTTCCGGCACCAGCGGGCCGTCGATGGATCACGGCGCACCGCCCAAGCCTGCTGATGTGGCCTCCGTTGTGCCGTCCTTCAAGGTCGGCACGCTCGAGATGTACCGCCGCTTCCCGGAGGCCTACGATCTGCTCATGACCCACCACAACTGCACTGCCGTGCGCGACACACTGCTGAAGGACGTGCTGGACCGCATTGCTCGCACGGCAGGTGTAGAAGCCGTACCAGCGGATGCCGCCGCGGACGCTGCGGGGCAGCGCACGCAGCCGTGGGTGCGCGTGGCAGACTTTGGGTGCGGTACGGGACGCATCGAAAGCATGGTGGCGCAGCACCCCGCCGTTCAGGCGATCTACGCGTACGACAGCGAGGTGTCGATGCTGCGGCGCTGTCTGGTAAACACCGTGCGGAGCGCTGCTCAGTCCGGGCACTACCGCTCCGTGAGTCTGCTTCCCGTGGCCGCGTCGGCAGAGAAGAGGAGTGAAATAAACGATGCCAGCTTCCCCTCGCACGCGCTGCCGTCACCGCCTGGGGTGTTATGCGGTGGGGACGAGAGCGAGGCGACGACATCGACAACAGTCGCATCGTTACAGTTGTGCGTCCGCCCTGTACCGTTCCAGGCGATTCAGGCAGGCTTTCTCACGCAGACACGACACCCCCGCTGCTCCCTCGTTGTGTGCGCGTGGTCTCTCTCCTACGTTATGCGAATGGAGTGGGGCAAAGACCACTGGCACGCCGCCATAGACACGGTTGTGCAGTCGCTGCTGAACCTGCTCGACAACACGCGCTCGGATGCGGCGGTGGTCATACTAGAGACGCTGGGGAACGGCTCTGCGGAGCCGACACGGCAGAGCACGTACACGCAGCGACTGGAGGAGTATTTCGGGTTCAAGCGGACGTGGGTGCGCACGGACTACGAGTTCAAGAGTAAGGCCGACGCGGAACGCATGGTGCGCTTCTTCTTTGGCGAAAAGATGCTGGCGAAGCTCGCCTCAGACAACGTTCGTAGTGGAGGAGAGCGTGGCGCCGCTGACGGCACGGAGAGGGGTGGCGGTTGTCGCCTCATGGAGTGCACGGGCATTTGGACCTACTGGAAGGCGCGAGAGTCGCCAACGGAGCCCCTCAGGGAGTCACGGGAACTCTCTCGCTCATGACTTGGCACACACAGACACAGGCACACACGTGTCGCATCTCTCCCCTGCCCTGCTGCATGAGCGTTTTCGAGTAACGCGTCTCTGGAGCACGCGCTAGCAACCGTTGGCACTCGCGACAGCCACACCTCGATGCGCACTACACTCCACCATCACCACCCACAGCCGCCTAACCCGCTCCCTACCCCCTCTTCACAAACTTCGTGCAGCGCAGGCGCGCCATTTTCTGGTTCGCTCACGTTGGTGGAACGTGTGTCTGCACCTCGTTCCCGCGAAAGTGCCGATGATGGAGAAGAGGAATGGCGGGCATCGACATCCATGCTCGATGTCCGCCTCGGCAGCAGCAGATGCAAGCTCGACTCACCAAGCACAGTCCCGCGCTGTGCGTCGGATTGGACGGATCATCACATGGTCCCCTGCCCCCCCCCTCCCCTACTTCCCCGCCTCTCTCTCTCCCACCCTGCTTCCCCTCGTCGTTGTTCGCCGTCGCCACGCTGTGTGCTCCGCACGTTGCTTCACACACGCCCAGAGCCGTGAACGGAGGGGCGCCGAAAAGCAGCGGGGCATCTCAGTCGACGTCAAGTTGCCAAGTCCTCCTCTTCCTCCCTCTTGCCTACACAGGCCCCCAGCCACCAACCTCGCCTCAGGATGAAGCTCCTGCACTCCAAGTCGACCGCGGAGCCGATCCTCGCCGCCACGGCGTGTCCGTGCGCGAACCTCTTTGGCCTCGTCACGCAGAGCTCCGTCGCGGTCTATCGCTCCACTACGCTCACCACAGTCTTCAACTTCTCCCTGAAGCCCTTCCAGTCCGTGCTAAAGGGCAATGGTGCTGATGGGAGGAGACGCAACGGCAACTCCGTCTGCTGCTGCTGGTCGCCATCGGGGCGCCTGTTCACCCTTGCACTGCCATCGGGCCTGCTGCTCGTGCTGGATGTCGAGGGCGGCGCCTTGGTGCGCTTCCTCACTCCTGGTGACACGGCCCCTGGAAGCGGCAACGGCGCTGTCGGCTCCAGTTCGGCCCCCGCCTTGGCAAGTGTGCCGCGAGTCCCCACAACGCTCCCGCCTGGCCGCCCTGTGCTCGCCATGGGCTGGTGTGCGGTGCACTCACTCTCCTCCAGACACGTTAACGCCATGCATGTGGACATGCAGACACGGTGCCTGCCGGTCCGCACCGGCGTGACGGCTGCGTTGCTGGACGAGGTTGCTCAAGGATCCCCCCTTTCTCTCCTCGGCGCGGGAGACGCTGCCCATCTGCTCTCCTCAAGTGCAGTGATGAGCGGCGGATACCCTGCCGATGCGAGAAGCGGCAGCAGATCCGTATCGCTGCTCATGGTTCTTGGCTGCGACGGTGTTCTTCGTTGCCTGATCGGCGGTCTCTACGAGGTGCAACGTCTAGCGCTGTCGCTGCCGCTGGGTTTCCCTTCCTCGCCTGACAGCGGGTTCAGCGGCCGCGTGGCCGCCTGGGAGGACGTCGTCGTCGAAGACATGCAAGTGCGTCAGTGCACTATGCCTAGTGGGGCTTTGGGTGGCAGACAGACACGCGCACAGGGAAGAAATGGGCCACTGGACTGGGTGTGTTTTGGCGAGTCGGCCGCGGACGGCGTCCGTCCAGCCGTGGCGCAGCAGCACCGCCTGTACCTGATCGCTAAGGGTGCGTCATCGACTGGCGCCGCAGCACAGTCGCTATGGGAGGTGGACTTACACGACAACCTCTCCGCCCTGGCCGCCCCACATTGGCTCGCGTTGTGCTACGTGCGCGAGTACACCCGAATCACGCGCGAGATGTACGAGAAGGTCGCTCACGAGTGGCATACAGTGCTGCGGGGGCGTCTCTGGGCACACCTTGGCCTCCCTGCTGTCGCCCCGCTTCTCTCCTCCGCCGTCCTGGCGCAACTCACGGAGCCGGACCCCTTGGCACTCTATAAGTACGCGAAGCAGCAGCTCATGCGCACCGCCGTGACGGAGGATCTCGAGGTGATGGCTGCGGCACTGCAGCGCGCGGTTTACGAAATCACGCATGTGTGCTACCGGTGTTGCGAGGTCGCCATGGCGTACGCCGCGCACCTCCGCGAGCCAGACACGGTGACGCAGCACCTCGGCGCGCTGCGGCGGCTTTGCGAGTCTTTTCTGCGACGCGTCACGAGGGAGGCGGAGGGTGCGCGGGACGTGGCGCTGTGGGTGCTGCAGCAGTCGCGCCACTGGGAACGCGGCTCCCGCTTCGCCATGGGTGCGGCAGATGAGCGGGCACTGACGGAGGCGGAAGAGGATGAGCAGGAGAGACCGTCCGCGGTGTCGTCGCCGTCCGCTGCAGCGACGGCAGCGGCTGACATGGCCCGCCCACCGTCGTCGCGACAGTCACCGTCCGTGGTGGACGAAGTCCCGCTTAGCGCGACACGCCAGCCGGCTTTATTGAGCTACCTTTCGTCCATTGCTACGCAAGAGGCCAATGCGGATGGCGATCCAGTGATTCACCTCTGCGCGCAGCTCGCCGCCCACGCGCAGGACTGCACGCCGTTGCCGGCGTCGTTCATGGCTTCTCTTCCCGTCCGCGTTGTGTTGTCGGGTGCACAAGATACTGGCGCCGCCTCCGCGTCAGCAGCGTCGCAGCTCCTGTGCTGTGTAGTGGAAGGGGTCGAGGAGGGAGAGCAAGGAAGCTGCCTTGACGAGGATGGCAAGGAGATGAGCGCTACTGCTGCCTCCAGCAACGGCTGCTGCCCGCTGTACGAGGCGGGTCTGGAAGACGTCGCATTCGGTGAACGCAATCGTGACGTGGCACGCGACGAGTGCGGCTGCGCGCTCATCACGGAAGGGGCCCACGTACACGTGCTGCGCTCCGCTGCCGCCGCGACCAATACGATCCAGGCTCTACAGATCGGCACATACAAGCTGGTGGTGCGCCGCGACGGTGATGCTGGAGAAGACGCCGCCGCCTCACCCGCAGCTTCTGGTTCTGTGCTAGAGGCATCCCTTACGACAGACGTGGACGTGAGTCTCATCACATCTCGCCTCAAGGCGGAGCTAGCAGGCAAGCACGGCTGTGCGGCACCGTGTGTCTATGGTGCCACATGGTACGGCTACCTTGAAGAGGATCGACACGTTGTGGTCTGTCAGCCAAGCACCGTCACTGCCGCCCGCTCTGCCGAATCTGATGCCTGGTGCAGGTCGGCTGCGCCGGCGACCTTCTTTGTCGCTACCGTCGACGGCAGTGGCCGGCTGTTGATGGTTGATGAGGAAGAGCACGACGGCGACAACGAAGATGGCGGCGATGCGGCGGACTCTTCAGCGGCCGCAGCGTCGTCGGCGCGGGCGGCGCTGTGTGAGGTAGCCGGGATGGAGGGCGTGCCGCTGCGCGTGAGCATGAGCCGTGCCCGCAGCTTCTGCGTCGTCGTCGGTGTCACCAAGTACGTTGTCCTCTCCCTCTACGATGACGACTACTGAGGAACGAGCGGGAGGGAGAGGCGCGCCAGACCCTGTTCGCGTCCCCGTCGCTCTGCGCATCCCGCTGCGGGGCTCCCTCGCATCACGCCGGCAAACATGCAAGCACAAACCCCGCACATAGACGTGCCTCCAAAAGCGCTGTCATTACGCATGTGGAGGCGGAGGACCTCATCAAGCTCATCCTAGACTACATGCGCGCTACATACTCAGCAGAAGGCAAGAGCCCACGAGGAGGAAGGGGGCGAGGGACCCCCCACCACCACCATAAAAGGACATGGTTGCTCCCATACCCTCCCCCATACGCGCCAGGTGGACGATGACCCGTCCTTACTTACATGGCCACCCCGCGTACACGCGACTGCCCACAGATATATATATATAGAGAGAGGAGGAAAGGCGAACGACTAGGCGAAGGCAGCCTCGCCATCGCCCTCACCACACTCCTCCAAGCTCTGTCGGACCTCCGCTGCCGATGGCGCATGGCTCTCATCCGTGCTTTGTATATCGTCTCTCGTCCCCACCGCCCCCCCCCCTTCACTCCTCACATCTGACCGCATTGCAACACACTCACATACACTAAGCTGAGCAGCACCTACTGAGCGCACCTCTTCCTCCCCACCATGTCCGCATTCATGGAGAAGTACCACATCGACAAGGCGCTCGGCACCACGTTGAGAGCCGTGCAGTCCGTGTGGGGCTGGACGCGTGAGCGGCTGTGGCCCATCTACTCCGCCGCCGTCGTCTTCTCCCTCTTCCAGATGATCGCTGTCGCCTCGGAGAAGCAGATCCTCGCCGACCACTACTACGGCGACGTCGATGGGAAGTTCGAGGAGCACAAGGATGAGCTTGTGCGCGATGCCAAGAAGCTATTCAACGAGGAGGTGGCGGTGGCGGTGAAAGAGCACGTGTGGCAGCTGTCCCCTGCGGCGTTCCGTCGCGAGTACAACAACCGCCTTGGCAGCGCTTAATAGATTGAAGAACAGGGGGAAGGCGGGGGAAGGTGTTCCGACGTGCTGGCAAGCAAGCCCCAAGCACCAGATACGGCGTGTCGAGGACTGTCTACCTATGCCTGTGTCGACGCAGAAGCCATGGAGACAGCGAAGGTAACCACGTTCAGCCATGCCGCCTCGCACGCATGCACGCGTGCAAGTGGTGGGAGGTGGGGGGAGGTGCATCATCTGACTCCTCTGACAGTTCTCTTCACCACCACCCTTCCTCCAACCAAGCTTCCCACCCCACCCCCCTCTGACCCCCTCCCCCGGCCCTTCGCATGCCGTGTGCGTACGCGGGGCTTTGCGTGATGGACCGCATCTCGTGGTGTTTGTTCTCGGAGGTGTGTGCATGCGTGTTTGTGCGTCATCGCCCATATTGCTTCGCACGAAGAGGACGGAGGGTTGATGGGCCTCCCCCCACCCCCTCACAGCCACACCCACGTACGCCGCCCTCCCCCCTCCGTCTCTCCCTCTTGGTGGTATTGATGTTTCCTGCCTCGTGAGGCACCTAACTAAAAATTGCATCCCGTGTGATTGCCCTTGTGCACACATGCGTGTGTCTCAAGCTGTAGCGGTGCATACATGTGGGTGCGTGCCTCCCGCCCTCCCCCACCGCGTGTGTCAGCAGCGGGGCACGATCTCGGGTTTGTGGCTCGGCGCCACACTCTTCGCATGCCGTGCCCTCGTCGAGAGAGCGTACGAGAAGAGTGCAACGACACCGGCGAATGACACTGCAGCTCCCCTCCTCCTCCTCCTCCCTCCTCTACACCACAAACCACGACGCACGCTGGTGCGCGCACATGCACACACATGTACACGTCAGCAGCTGATTGAGTGGTCACGCAGCAGGGCCAACGCGGCGCTTGACCCCTTCTTCTTTCTCTTCAAGCTCTGATGAGTCGCCCACTACGGTTTTCGCCGCTCGTGCACTCGCCACGCGGGGCATACGTCCAGTCGCCCCTGGCGGGCGAACCCGAGGTGGACATGGCGAATGACGGCCGCATATTTGAGGAGCTCCTCGACGCCGAAGTGGCAGTGAACATGGAAAAGCTTCGGGAGGCGTCGCGCATGGGCATCCCGCCGGCATACCGCGGTGTTGTCTACCGCTACCTTCTTGGGGTCGCCTTCACCGACAAGTCTAGCGAGATGACGATGGAGGAGCTGCAGGACAAGGACTTCCAGCTCTTGAACACCGCCTACACCCGCATGTTGGGCAACGGGGACGAGGACGACCACCGCGGCGGCCCTGGCGGCGGGGGTCACAGCGGCAGTCACAGCACTGGCGACAACATGGCGGCCCTGCACACCATCAGGGATCTGCTGACCTTTTCGACGTCATCCGCTGCGGCAGCCATAAGCGCGACGGAGGGAAGCGGTCCATTGCACTGCAGCAGCAGCTTTCGCGGCATCAGTAGCGGCGACCCAGGTGGCGGTACCGGCAGTGGTGGCAGCAGCGGTGCGGGAACGGTGGCGATGCCTTTTGTGTACCGCGGTCCGTCGGCTGTCCCCGCACACGGCCCCTCGGCTACTCTCGCCGCCTGGGAAGAGTGCGTGACGGCGCTGCGGTACTGCGAACCATACAACGCGGACGCGCGTCAGTGGGCAAGGATGGAGTCTGCACTGGCCGCTCTGCAGGTGATGTACTGCAACGTCTCTGTCGATCACGTGCAACTGATCGTGCTGCTGGCGCGCCAACTGGACCGGGTCGCCAGTTCGGCGCGCGACACCTTCTTCACTGTCCACGCCCTCTTCAACGCGCTAACACAGGACGGCAACATCCTGCACGACGCCCACACGCTGCAGACGCACTGCGGCAACTTCCTCATGCTCTTCCGCTCCGTGCTGCTCCCGCTCTACGAGCACTTCACAGTGGAGGGGCTGACTACGTGGGAGTGGATCCCAAGCTTGCTGACGTGCTTCTTCGTGGGCCGCATGCACCCCGACGACGTGTTCGCGCTGTGGGACTGTTATCTCGCGGACATGAGCGAGCACCAGGCGATGGCGCTGCACCCGTACGCCTGCCTGGCGATGCTCTCGTCCATGACGGAGGTGCTCATCGAGGCCTGCAAAATTGAGCTTCTCTACTGCCTAGAGCACCTACCTCGTCTCGACACGACGGCCATCATGCGCAAGGCGGTCCTGATTCGAGAGTCCGTGTATTCCAAGGAGCTGCTCTGCGGCTGATGCAGCCGCCACTGTGGCCGCCACCAGTGCTCCTGCGGTCGCCTTACACCGACAGTCGACTACGTACAAAGAAGGAGAGAGGGCGAAGGCTGCGGATGTGCCCGGTGAGACGCCACAGGGCGTCCGTGTCGTCGAAAGCCCAGTTGGGAAAGCGTGCAGAATGAGGGCGGTGCCGGCTACGACGCCTTTCCGTGCGCTTGATCTCCGTTGACTTCTCACTTCCTGCACCTCGTTGGCCTCTACTGCCGTAGCGTCTGTTTGTCCGTCAATCGCTGTGCTCCCTCTAGCTGAGTCACCCACCTCCCCCACCACCACCACCACCCCACTTTTACGGCCTCGTCCTTGTCTTGCGTGCTGCGCCTCACACGACCCTCTCCCTCTGTCTGCTCTGGACCTTGTCATGAGGCGGTGTTGGGTAACGTGGACATGGCCTCGATGATGCCGTGCATCGTCTTGTGCAGAGAGCACACACACAGACACAGGCACGGGCACACGCCTTACTCGTCACGCCTCGTCCGTTCCCCTCTAACACCATTCACCCGACGTGGCCGTGAAGGGGAACGGCGGCGGCGGTGAAGAGCCAAGGAGGAGGAGGGCACATCTCCCCAGCTCTGCTTCGCATCTTACCTCCGGTGATGAGGGTGTGGCGCCTGCACTCCACTGCGCTCTCGCTCGCTCTCCACCTACCTTTGACCCATGATGTGCACTCCTCTTCGGTCCACTCGTCTTTCTCACCAGCACGCCTTTTCCTGTGCTGCTCTCGCGCTGACTCCCTACGCCTGTCCTACGCTGTGACGGCTCAGAGTCAGCCGGCGACGAGGGGCGCGCACAGCCTCTATCGTTTCTCTGTGTGTGTGTCTGTGGTGATACAGACGCCATTTGACCGCCACCTGCCACACCGGCGCGCAACGGCACGTACACCGGCAGGCGCACTGCCCAGAAGCGCGCAGCAGCAACAACGGGCTACAATCACCCTTGCACCAAGTAGCTAGACGCTTTGATAGATTTGGTGGACGCTCTGCCGCCAACGACGACGTCACACGCACACGCGAATAGAGTTGCGCGTGCAGTGGCACCGGCAGCCGTTGGTATCCTTCTCTGTTTTCCCAAGAGGGTCGACCTCCTTATCGTGGCCACCACGCGCCCTTAACGCATGTTCGGTCATTGCGCCGATCGGGCTGCCCTGCTCGACCTGCTCACGTCCTCGGCAGCCGAGTCACCGGAGATGGAAAAGGAGAGGGCTGGGCTGCAGGCGCATCACATGCATGTCGACCCCGCACAGGCGCGGCATCCGTACGTCCCCTCACTGCGACTGGCTCGCAGACCTTCGTCATCGCTCGCGGAGGAGGAAGAGCGAGCAGTTGACAACACTACGCCGGCAACCTTTTCGGCGGCAGCAGCAGCGCCATCAGTTCCCTCGTACCCTCCTGTGGCCCCGGTGAAGGGAGCCCCTTCTACATCAGCAAGCCACTGTGTCGTCGAAGACAGCGTGCTTCGTCGGGGGAATGCACAGGCGCGATCGTACGCCGCCTTGAGTTACGGGCCTTCTACAGCGCACGAAGGTGTGGTTCATCAGCCGACCTCTGGGGTGGCAGTCGTGGAGGAAGAGACAAGCCGGTCCCTTATCCTGAGCTTCATCGACAACTGCATCTGCGCCGGCGTTCCAGAGGCCGTGATCGCGGAGCAGGTGCAGTTCATGGTGTCCTCCATGAAGGAGTCCCTCGCCCTCCACGCCGCTCTGCATGCGCGACACCACAAGGATCGCGTTCGTGAGTACGAGGTGAGTGAGCTGACGGCAATGCTGGAGCGTCAGCAGCTGCAGTTTGCGCAGCAGCACCCGCAGATGACACAACCTGTGCTAGACGCTGCCCCCTCCCTCTCCGCATCCTCCCAAATCCTTGCCGCTCCCCCACCGATGAGCTGCGTGCCGCCGCCGCCGCCGCAGCAGCAGCAGCAGCAGGAGCAGCAGCATGCGCCGGCGGTGCACTCGACAGCGGAGGGGACGGTCCGTACAAAGCCGTTCCACTACATCTCCATCTCTCAACGGCTCTCAGACGACCTATGGTCGTCTTCCCCTACCACAGACAAACCCGTGCAACAGTGCGCCGACAACGGGCGGTCCTCGCCGTCGTCCCGACACGCGAGGAGCCAGGCGGCGCACATGGTGAATGATAGAGCTGGAAGTTCGTTGGCAGTGCCCGTCTCCTCTTGGCGTCCGCGCACGTCGGCGCACGCCTCAGCCTCGGAGGCGCCAACGGCCCCCGTTGCGCGGGGTAAGGATAGCACCGGTGGTAGCGCAGCCGCAGTGCGCAGCAGCACTGACCACGCTTGCGCGCAGCCCCACACCCGGTCGCCGCCTTCGCGCTCGACTCTCGCGTCGCACCGACCATCTCAGGCACGCAACTTTTCGTGCCATCAGCACCCCCGCCACAGCCGCTATCAGAAACTGTGCAGCGTCTGTTATCCAAGCTCGTCATCATCGCAGCCTCCCTCTACCCCTACGCCGCAAGTGGCGGAGGTGGACACCTCTCCCGTCGTTGATAGGCCCGCTTCCCAGCGGCGCAGCCCAATGGCCAAGTGGAGGCCGTGGTACACCCCCTCGCAGCGCTACATGAGGCCGACGCACACCAGCCTGGCACGGCGGGAGTCAAAGTCGCCGTCGTTGTCGCCCCTCCGCATCAATCCTCCAGCGGCGGTCCATGGTCTTCGCGACGAGGGGCATGTGAAGGGTTCGTCGTCGCGGTGGCGCAGCAGTGACAACGCCTCGCTCTCTTCGCAGGGAGCCACGTCTGCAGTCTCAGGGCACCGCGCAACTATGCAGAAATTGCTTGTCCGATCCACCCACAGCAGCCGCCTTCGCGCAACGGCAACTTCTCGGCGGCAAACGGCGTCCTCGGTGTCGGCGTCACGGGCATCGTGCGAGGGTGAGGACGAGCTAAACGAGTTCGGCACCCGCGCCGACGCATCGGCGGTGCCGGTGCTTAAGCGCGGCGAGCACGTGGGTCGCCTAGGCAGCCCGGACACACCTCACGCTAAGGAATCAGCCGCACGGTGCGCAGCCGTAGTGGCAGGTGACTCCCTCCGCGCGACTCTGGCGCAGATGCCGACTTCGGTGGCGCGTGTTGATCCGTCGTCCGGGGTACCGCCGCCGTCCTCCTCTCCTGGTACGTCGAACTCAAGCGCGCCCCGAAGATGCGCTCGTCTCTCCACTGACCCCAAGCCCACCCTCGACACCACTGGCAGCACCCGCGGCGGCGGAGACGGGGAGGCCGGAAAGTCGACGAGTGCCGCGGCGGTGACGAGCGCCACGCCAACTCGAGGCAGCAGCGAGACGCCCCCAGCTTACTCAACAGCGGCATCGTCTGCATCCTCGTCAACACCGGCAGCTGCCGTCTCAGCTTCCACGGCGCAGAGGTCGGCACCCTCGCAAACGACGCGCGAAGCAGCGCAAGTGAGGCAGCTGGAACACGGCCACCACCAGCAGGGTCAAAAACGTCGGCCACGTCGGCCGCCGCCTCCACCTCAGCCGCGGTTGAGCTCCAGAGAGGCAGGCTTCGTGTTAAACCTTCCCGCATCTGCGGCGGCCGTTGTGGACGACGACTGCAGCGATGCTGGCGTGTGCGTCACCAGTCCTGAGCTGCAGCTCTTCATGGAGCTCACCCAACGCAAGCTTCGGGAAACGGAGCGGGTGCTGGCGCAGGCGCCCACGCCGTCACGTATTGCCTCCGTCCCACACCTCTGCCAAAGCCCCTCGCCGATGTCCATCGTCAACGCGTCGCACTCGTGCGCACCGCGGGACAGTATCGTCGTGTCTCCCTGCGGACCTTCCTCTATTGATGCACAACAGACCCCACTGCTCGCCAAAAGCTGGTCCGACCGGTCGCTGGACGCCGTGCGGGCGCGACAGCAGCGGCGCCTCGCAGATCTTCGCCGGCGCTTCAGCAGCTACGACGCAGTCTCGAGCAACACCAGCCCGAAGGACCCTCACGCTCTGCCTGGAAAGGTGACTCGCGCGTCTTTGTCTGCGTCTGGGGTGGCTGAGGTGCCGCATGCACTCCAGCAGTCCAGCTCCGTCATCTTTCAGCCTCACTATGTGCACTCTGCCTCGCTTGAGGACCCACCGCTGATTCAGATCTCCCCGACCTCGTCGGACGAGGAGAAGGACACGCACGATGGATGCATCTAACGAGGCGGCGGTGGGGAGGGGAGGGGACAGTGCGGAGGTGCACTGCGCAGAGGGCGGCCCACACCCTGACCCAGATGCACGCGTCTTGCTTGCCTCTCTCTCGTCGCTTGTTTTTCTTTGCCTCCTCTCCCCAATCCGCCCCCGCAGTCGCGTCGCTATGAGAGTGCGAGCATGGGTGGGCGCGAGGCGGCGGCGGGTGAGGGCTCTCTCCCTCACACTGGCCCT
Organism: Leishmania mexicana MHOM/GT/2001/U1103; assembly: GCF_000234665.1. Taxonomy (NCBI): domain Eukaryota; phylum Euglenozoa; class Kinetoplastea; order Trypanosomatida; family Trypanosomatidae; genus Leishmania; species Leishmania mexicana. The sequence goes on from NC_018328.1 coordinate 335,083, forward strand.
CCCCCCGCCCCACCCACCCCTCCACAACCACACACACGCACAGACACGCACCACCCCGCCTTGAGCGAACGCCTTGTTGTCATGTACCGAGGAACAACAGCCAACTCACAGACACGTCAAAAGGCAAGTGCGTGTGCAAAGCAGGCGGTCACCTATGCGTGCCGCAAGCTCTCCGTCCCACCCACCCACCCACGCCCCTTCTCCTCTTGCGGCTTCAGCTTCCCTACATTGCGCCCTCTCTCTTCCTCCTCCACCTTCTCTACCCCAGCACGCTCCGCCAGCAAACAGTAACACAGCGTGAGCACGTCTATGTGAGCGCACGCCTAAGCGGCTCCCTCCCTCCCCCCTTCCGCTTCGCTGCTGTTGGCACAATGCGTGACACGGATATCACGTTCTGCCTCTTCCCTCTCGGAGTCGGGGACACGGATGTGACAATCTACGGCGAAGCCCCTCTCTTGCTCACCGCCAGTGCCTCCATCAAGGCGATAGAGGCGATGTCGAGCCCCCCCGTGATCGATGTAGGAGGCGGCACAGCGCTATGCTGCACCGCCAGAGGCGTGGCAGGCAGAAAAGCGAAACGGAGCGCGCAGCAGAGCCGCATCACCTTGGCGGCATCTCCATCGTCTGGAGCTCCTCATCAAGACCAGAACGCGGCACCGGTGGAGGCGGTGGTGGACCTCACGGCAGCCGCGGAGTCCTGCTTCTCGGCTACCGCCGCCAACATGCACTTCATCGCCGCCAATCATCTCAGCCAGCTCCAGCGCGGCGCAGTTCTTGCGCGGTCCTCTGGTACCGCAGGCCTTCTTGAGCCCAGCACTGGCTACGTGGAGTGCTGTGGAGAAAGGCGCTGCTACTACGTGTATCCGGTCGAGGACCGTCGATACGCCGCGGCGGTGATGCTGCCTGCCGTGGTGTGGCGTCGGCTGGGCGGTGGCGGCGACGGTGCTGCTTATGCCGAGTGGCTCGTGCACACCGCTCTCCGCGGCAGCGTCGTATCCGCGAACAGAGTTATTAGCGGTGACTTGACAACATGCGCTGCGCACCCGCCTCTCCACACACGGCTTTTGGGCAGTCCACATGACGTGCACCGCAGCATGGAGGCGCAGGTGCGACTGCTGGCAGACGTTGTTTTGGATGGCACCGCGCAGCCGCGCGTGTTTGCGGAGCGCCACTTGGCGCTTCGGCGCATGTGCCGCGAGCAGCCGTCGCCGCTGCGCACGCTCCCACGCCTGTGGCGGCGAATTGAGGAGCTTTTGCGGGTCGCCACGAGCTCGACGGACGCGGCGTCCCTCCGTGGCGTCATGCCGACGATGGGCCTGCCGAGCACGAATACGCGCTATGTACTGGCCGCGTCAGCTGTGTGGTACCGCGGCAACCCTCTCTACAACAGTAGCAGCCCCATTGGCGCCGCATGCCGACCAGCGCAGGCCGCCGAGCTGCTGCGTTCTGCAGCGCTGTCCGCGGTGCTGAAGGAACTGAAAAATGCGGCCGAGGCTGCTAGCAGGGGAAAAGGTAGCGTAGGTGGTGTGGCGTACGCTAGCGCCGATGATGCCACCACTCGATTGACGGCTGTGTGCCTGCTTACGCGTGCGCCGAACGATAGCGAAGGGAACGCCGGCACAGACACGCGCGTTAGCGGCTACGTAAGTGCGCCGATGCGCATCACCTCCTCCGCCCAGTCGGCTGCCGGCGCCTCCAGTGTCACCTCCACTGCCGCACTGCCATTGGTCTCACTGGCCTTCACAAGCGCTTCAGGTTGGACGGTGGCGCTGCTGCTGCGCGGCATGCGCACCCCCTTCCTCGGCGCCCCGCTCTCCTCGATCTTCAGTGGTGTGCAGGTGCTGGTCGAAGAGCACTTTGAATCCGCCGTCTTTGTGAGCCTCGTGAGCGAGGCCACCGCGGCGATGCGCATGACGTGGAGGCGTCCCGTCACACTGCTCTCGCCGCTCATGGCGCAGCTGGAGGCCGCCATTCTTGATATCCGAGTTGGCCGACGCGGTGGCGCGGCAGCCGCAGCAGCTGCACCCACACGCACACGCGATGTTCTCCTGTACTACTTCAATCACAACGCGGCCGCAGCCGCCGCCGCACGCGAAAGCGCTACCGTTTCTGACTCGTCATGTTCGCCTCCGCCCTCCCTCCTGTCGCGACGGTGCAGAGCAGCGCACGGCGACCCCACTTCAGGTGTGCTGCGCCTCCGTTGTGCACTCGGCGAAGGTGAGGCGTTTGGACTCGCCGGATCGCAGACGGTTCACGGGGGCGGCGCCGCGGTGGAGGCCGTGCTGCAAGCAGCTGCGCGGTATGCACAGCTGGCGGCCCGTGTGCAGCGCTGCTGCCGGGGTGCAGGGGCAAAAAGTCGCCGGCTCGGTGGTTGCGGTGCTTCCCCTCCGCCTCTGTATGCCCAGCGCCGCTGCCAGACGGTGCACTCCGTGCTGAGCGGCAAGGACGTCACCAGAGTGGTACAGGCGGTGCCGCACTGCACCTCCTGGAGTGGTGGTGTCGCCGGGCGCGCTGCAGAGTACGCTGTCACGTACGCGGTAGTGGTGCTGGAGACGAAGACGACGCCCGAGCTGGCGCATGACGAGTACCGCGCTTTTACATCGTGGCTGCTGCGCAAGTGCTGCTAAAGAAGGGCGGTCGAGGTGAAGAAGCATAGAGCGCTGTGCAAGAGTGGCGCACGGCCCGCTCCGCCACTCACCGCACACACGCGCGCGCACAAACGGGAAAGACGTGCGTCTGGGTGTGGCTTCGAGTGTGTTACAGCACGTGGATGGCTGAGCCGCATAGACTGCATAGACAACGGAGCATGCACGCAGGAAAGGAGAAGTATAGGATAAAAGCCGAAGTCGCGCGCCTCGCGCGTAGGGGGACATCACCCTCTTGCACGCAGGCGTGTAGCAGGGAGGGGAGGGGAGCATGACAGCGATCTCGTGCACACGGGTGCGCATGGGTAAGCCACCGCCATCCTCCCAACATGGTATTGATGGTTGTAAGCTATGCGAAGCCCTTTACGAGCACCGAGGCACTGACTGCCTTCATGCCACCCCTTTGACGTGTTTGCGTCTGCATGGGTGTATGCGTGCCCGTTTCGTTGTGCCATGACCGCAGGAAGTGCGAAGCCAACGCACCCCTTCACGCGTCATGCAATCCTGGCCCTCCCCTCCCCCTCCGTCCCTCCACGCACACATGCACAACCTCCAACTACCCCGATGCCGCCTTTCATCGTCTCTCTCTCTCATCCTTTTCTTCACGCCACGCTCGCCTTGGTCGCATCCGCATGGGTTTGCCTATCCATGTACGTCGACGCCTCTGCCTCGGCATCCATCGGAGACCAGCGTCGACAGCGCATGCTAGTGCGCGTACTTGTACGTAGGCGCCTCATCCTGCATCCACGCACACGCGCGCGCGCACAGCCTTTACTGAAGAGCACACGCGATTGACAGAACGAACGTGGCACGTACTTTGCTTGCTTGCTTCGTGTGCTTGTTGAATCCTTCGGGTATCCCGTGGAGAGCAGTCGTCATCACCGACGCGGCGCAGCACCTTTTCACGATCACTTGCTGCGCACACCAATAGATACCCGGCACAACCGTGTCAGCAAGACGTGTGTATGTCGGGAGCCGGCGTCTGTGCCCAACGCCACACGAAAAGCGAACGAAGTCGCTCTCCCTTGAATACTTTGATTTTCCTCGCCTGTACGCACGCGTGTCGGTGTGCGCCTCGACGACCGCGCACTCCCCACATGCCACCCTTTAGCTCTAGTTAGCCCCCCTCCCCCTCCCCCTTGCTCCTGTGTTGGGTATTTTTTCCTGGGCTTTATCTGTACTCCTTAGATCTATAGCGTGCGCTTGCTTCCGTGACGCCGTCTGCTGAGACACGCGCGCTGGCAAAGCAACGTCCATACGTACGCCCACACCTTCCCCTCTTCCTCTTCCCCTGCGCCCCCTCCCCCGCTTCTCGTCCTCCAAGTATGTTCGCCGCCACCAGTCCACCCCCCTCCACCGCCCCATGGCGCCATCATATGCAGGATCAGGAGGACGACCTTGTACGCGAGCTCATGCAGACCAGCAACGTGGATGCCGTGCTGGCGCGCATGGAGGGAGACCACTTCCGTCACTTGTCTCCCATCATGCGCAAGCTGACCTCCTACGACGCCGACGCATCCGCAGCACCAGCCTTGCCTCGCGCCGGTCCACCGCCGCCGCCACCACCACCACCGGAGCCATCCGCGCCACGCACCTACGGCGGCGGTTTCGGTGGCAGCGCGGACTGGGATGCGCAGTCATCTCCGTCGATACTGCAGCCTGCCAACCCCTATCTGCCGCGGTCGCATCAGACGGCCTCAGCAGCTTCTACCTCGTTCCACCTTGGTATGCACGATGGTGACGCTGCTGCGTGGGCATCGCCAACAGCACGTCAGCCGCCACCACCACCACCACCGATGCAAACACCGTCATCGGCTGTGTATGGTGGTGTCGCGCATGATCCACTCGACGCGTACCGGCGCCCGGCTGGCGAGGCTGCCGCTGCCGCATCCCACCTTGATCACGAGGCGGAGTCCCGCTATCAAACGACGATCGACTCATGGCTATGGCCCGATGCTGAGATGCGGGTGAAACGCGCTGCGCGCGACGAGGAGCGGTCTGGCGCTGGCCGCCATCCAAGCCCGTCCGCTGCCTCGCAGCAGCTGCACGTGGACCCTGCTCTCGGCCAGACGGCTGCTGTGAGAGGCATGTTGTCCCCTCCAACAGTCAGCAGCTCGTTGCCTGCAAGCGCGGGCCGCTACCACGGTAATGCTGACGGACGGTTGCCGCACGTGACGACGCGGGCGACATCCGCGTCACCGCACCGCCCCTCCGCATCTCTCGTTGGCGAAGCCACGGGTGACGTGGGTGGGCTGGAGAACGCTGCGCAGTCACGTATAGCTCGCCAGCTGCAGCTGCTGCGCAACTACCGCCAACTGGCCGAGTTGTGCTCGCGCACTGACAACCCGAGCACGGACCTCTTCCGCGCCTTGCCATCAGAGGAGCTCGCGCGCATGCAGGTGGAGCAGCTCACGGGGCTGGCGCAGCGAGAGCAGAGTCCCATCACCGTAAACAACAACTACTACTTCAACGGCAGCGGCGACAGGCATGGCAGCAGCCGGCGCGGCCGCGGCGTCGATGGCGGACGATCGCGTGGCAGCAGCGACGAGCGTTTTGGGGCGATTCAAGGCAAGCCGAACACCGGCACAACGCCGGGCAACGCTCGCTCCATATCGGAAGCGCTCACGGGAGACAGCCACCTCCCAGGCGTGACGGGCTACCGTCCATTCGAGTCCTTCTCGTCGCAGTCACAGAGACCACCGCTGCTGCCTTCACCACGCGCCGTACCGCTTCAATCCCCGCAGCCGTCTTCCGGGCCGGACTCCCCTGTGGCGACGCCACCGCTCTCGCAGCGCGGCGGCAACCTCGCCCCACCCTCGCCGAGCCGCTCCCAGCGCGGTCGCAGCCATTGTAGTCGACTGTTCGATGCTCACTACACCCCGACGGCCACCACCGAAGAAGCCGGGTCGAGCTACGACGAGGGGGACGCTGAGGACGACGATGAGGACGACTACGTCGGCGACTGTATGGACAACGGCGGCAGCGAGGGCGATGAGTACGACGACAACGGCACCGGGTACAGACGCCCGCCGCCGCGCATTATCGAGCGCGAGCAGCACCGACGCTTTCCCCACGTGAGCAACGGCGACGACGCGTCCCCGTCGAGACCTGCAGGCGGCTCGGCACAGCCCCCGTTAGCCCCAACCGCCTCCCAGCTGGAGCATCAGCGTCACAGCAACTACTCAGGCGACTACGTCAACAGCCAGTCTTTGACGACCATCGAGCACATCCAGGACGCAAGCAACAGCGCCCCGCCTCGCATGCGCGGCGGCTCCGCAATGTTTGCGGGTGGTGGCGGGCGGAACAGTGGGGGTGGTGCTCCGGGCAGCGACGGTGGACGATACAGCGTGTCCAGCGCCATCAACGTTCTTTCGGGGGATCAGGAGCTGCGCGCCAACGCACAGCGGCAGAGCGGCGGCGACAGAAGCAGCTACGAAGACCGCCGCACCTCTCAGCACCTCGCCGTACCGTCGCCCCGTTCGCTCCAACAGAAGAGGCGCAGCTTGTCGACTGGCTCCAGTCCGGCGGCGCTACGTGGCGGCGGTGCCTTCACAGACCCGGAAGTGTCGCCGAACCGTCTCTCACTGCACGACCCCCGTCGGGCAAACCGAGAGCGCGAGGGCAGCACGCAAGGCTCGCCTACGTCTGTGAGCCGTCGCGGCGGCAATACGGAGCGCCGCACGCGCACGACCCCGACGCCGGAGAAGAGTCCCACTCGGGAAAGCCGTACCAGCGGGGCGACGGCACCATGCCCTCAAGGCGATCGCCAGCCCAAGGAGCGTGGTGGGCCAGACGGCAAGTCGTGCTCTCTTCGAAAGGACGGGGCCCGGCGTAGAGGGAGGCGGCGCGGCGCTGACTCGGACGACGACAGCAACAGCGACAACCATGACGTGGGCAGCAGGCGCAGTGGAACCTACGGCAGCGACAGCGAAGATAGCGCGTGCGATACCCCGGGTAATCCACAGCTGCAGACACACAGGCCCCGCTCCTCGGCGCAGCGCAAGCGACACACAAGTCGGCGCCACGGCGAGCTGCGTTCTTCCTTGGGTCGTGGCGAGCGCGGCAGCCGCCGCCGTAGGTATGACGACCACGACGGCGATAATGCGCCGACGCCGCGCAGTAAGGTCCGCTTCGGCGGCAAGCAGTCCTCTGTCACAACACGCGCGTACCCGACACAGCGTGGCCGCCGGGCCGGGGGCGACGGCGGCGGCGGTAGTGGCGCTCGGCGCTATGACGCAGACGGCGGTGGAGTGGATAACGTGCGATCCGCTGCGTCCTACTCGTGCAGCTACACCACCAGCTCCGACATCAGTGACTACGTGCCAGGAAGCTACTACAGCCCCATCCGGTCAGGTCATCGAGGTAGCGGCCGTAGAGGTGCACGTGGTGGCATGATTAGCCCGGGTAGGCCTCGCGCCTCTACGCAACGGCTGCAGCCGCACCCAAGCTCAATTCGCAGTCCTGCTGGTGTGCAAGGTCGTTATGACCGTGGGGTGCGCGGAGGCGCCACTCAAGCGCTGTACGGTGGGCGCGGCCGTTGTGGGGCCATCCAGGGGCCGCGCCACGTTGGTGTGCCTGGCGCGGCCGCACCCGGCGTAGGCGACGAAATCCGTCAGAGTCTCGGCTCACCTGGCCGATATCCTGCACTAGCAGGAAGCGGCTTGCCTGGAGGTGACCGCAGTCCGTACCGCGGCAGTGGTACTCTCTCTCCCCAGATGGTGGCGTATCAGCAACAGCAGCGGCAGCAGCAGCAGCGACTGCGCGGTGGCTTGCACCCTGCGGTGAGCGCCGGCGCCCGAGGCCCGAACATGGCCATGGCCGGTGGCTCTGCAGGGCTGGCGGGTGGGATGAAACGCCTGCCAGATGGCCGTGTCGTCTCCGTGGCATCACCCGAGGCACGCCGGTACCAGCAGGCAATGAGTGTGATGGCGGCTGGAGTTCCTGGTGCGCACGCAACACCACCGATGAAGATGGAGAAGCCGATTCGGTACAACCGCAGCCCCGGCGTGTATCCGTCTGGTCTGCCTTACGCTCCACGTCTTGGCGGCAGGCCCTCCTCCGTGGGTCCCTCGCCCGTTAAAGGCGGTCGCTCGGCGTCGCCGTCGGTGGCTGCGAGCGTTTCCATGACAGCATATAGCAACTACGGCGCTGGCGGCAGCAGTGCCCACGTTCAGCCCGGCCTGCTCTACGGCTCCCTCCTACCCAAGGCCCGTCCTAAGACAGCGATGGTGATGAAGGAAGAGCAAGGTCGCTCGCACAGCGTTGACCCGTACGGCGACGCGAACCACGCGCCGCTACTTCCTCGTGGCAGCGTCTGCCCCGTGCAGCCGGTGCCCAGCAGTGCCATCCAGCCATGGTACCTCGACAGCGACGACAAGTCGGGGGTGGACGCGTTTCCGATCGCAGGCGTCGCGGCAAATGGCGGCGCGAGCACCGGTGTGCTGCCACTAGCGTGGAAGTCCAGCGGATCCGGCCGCGTGGTCAGCCGCACTGGGCACGTCCCCGTCGCCCCGCGCGGCAAGCTGTCCTCCCACTACGTTCCACCCGGCTCGATTAATCAGCGGAGCCAACCGCAGCAGCTGCAGCCGGCGCACCCTGAACAACAGCAGCCGCGAAGGGCGGCAGAGACTAGTGCGAGCTTGCCTGTCGTCTCACTATCGCGCCTGCCGAGTGACACCGCAAGGCTGACCGCTGCGGCGGCGAGTGTCGTCAGAAACCCATCGCAGAAGCAGGAGCAGCGGACTCAACCACTGAACCCCACCGATGCTGGGCGGAACGACTCCGTGTTCTCTCTCCGAAATAGCCGTCCGCGCTACAGCGAGGCCCCCACGCCGGCGGAGATGTACAGCAAAGCCATTCAGTCGCGCCGCAGCAGTCTCGGCAGCGCCAACGCGCAGCAGCGGTACGTCCCTTTTTCAGAGCCTCTAGAGCCAGCGATGGGCGGTCACCGTGAGTCCGTTCTGCTGAAGCAGCAGAGCCCATACAACTCGAGCAAGATAACCGCAGCAGCTCGCACTGCCACCCTGCAGCACTTTGGTATCCGGTCACTGCAAGGGTAGAAGGCGCAAGTGATTACCATACATACAGATCTATGTCTGGTGGGTGTTTCGCTCTCCTCTTGCGCGTATGTGCTTCGCCTGCTGCTCGTGTTGCGACTAAAGCGTTGTGCTCCTGTGCGGGCCTCGTCTGCCCTCCTTCCCCCTCCCCTCCCCTTTTCCGTTGTTAGGCACACACACACGCACACATACAACCTCCTCTCCGCGTGCCTCTCGAGACAGGGCGCACTCTTATGTTGGTGCACGCGTATCTGTTCGGGGGTTGTGCCGCACCTGCCGCTTCGCGGCAACGTTACGGCGACGCCTCATCGTCCGGCCCCCGCCCCTCCTCCCCCCTCCCCCCGCGCTCTTCGATATCCATGTGTCATCACTCTCTTCCTGCGCCTGTTCCTCCACACGTTCCACCACACACACGCATGCGCGTTCTCGTTGTGCCTTGACGCGCCTCTTCTGCTCGTGTGCGGTCAAAGGGCGGGAGATCGACACAGAGGCGGCGAAGGTGACGTTGTATCGTTGACAAGTCCCACCGTGTTCACCACGAGCGGCACACACCCACGCACCCATACAAGTAGGGATAGAGCTATAGAGTGGCGCACGCTGAGAGAGCGAGACAAGGCTTGAGTTCGACCGAGCTGGTCAGCTGTAGTCGGAGAGGGCTCCTGACCTCCCCACCCGGACCTGCCACCGCCCTCGGCACCCCGGCGACTCAGCGGCTTTCGTTTTTCGCTCATCACATCAGTGTTGCACACACACATACACACCTCAGCACACACAGAGAAATGCCGGTGGTGTCTGCATCGGCGGTTGGCATGGCGAACCCCGTGCCGAGTCGCAGCGAGCTGTGGGCAGACAAGTACAAGCCGCGCTCCATTGCTGAGATGTGCTACCCGGTCTGCGCGAACAAGCTGAAGGCGTGGCTGGAGGGCTTCACACCGATCGGTAGCCCCGGCGATGATCCGAAGAAGCCGCATGGCGTGCTCCTGTCTGGGTCTCCAGGTGTGGGCAAGACGACGACCGTGTACGTGGTAGCGCACGAGCTCGGCTGCACCGTTGTGGAGTACAACGCGAGCGACTTCCGCAGTCGCAAGTCGCTCAAGGAAAACGTGTCGGACCTCGTCAACAACCGCGCCTTTTCCGCGCGCGCCACATCGTACACGAACGTGATTCTGTTAATGGACGAGGTGGACGGCTGCGACATCGGCGGTGTCGGCGAGGTGATCGAGATGCTCAAGTCCACCAGCATCCCGATCCTGTGCACGTGCAACGATCGCTGGCACCCCAAGCTGCGCTCACTGCTCAATTACGTCGAGGACATGCGCTTCAGCCACCCGCCGTGCAACATCGTGGCGAACTACCTGTGCGACCGTGTCCTGGCGCGCGAGGGCATTTCGCTCTCCAAGCCGCTCCTGCAGGATATTATCAAGAAATCCGGCAGCGACATCCGAAGCATGCTCAACAACCTGCAGCTCTGGTGTCTGAGCCGCACCTCGCTCGAGCAGCGGCAGCTGGCCGAGTGCGCCGCGCAGTCGACAAAGGACAGCGATGCCGGCCTCTTCGACGCCGCCGAGTACTTCTTGCTGCAGGGCACGTCACGTGGGGAACGGCACTCCATCGTGGAGATGCAGGCCTGCTACTACAACGCCGACCTAGTCGACATGTTTGTGCAGGAGAACTACCTGCACTACAACCCGCAGCCGGTGGATGGGCGGGATTGGATGGAGGCTGTCTCGCAGGCCGCCACATCCATCTCGCGGTCGGACGCGGCGCAGAGAATCATGTATTATCAACAGAACTGGTCCGTGTCCCGCTTCCACGTCTTGTCCTCCAGCATTGCCCCATGTGTGTACACGCGCGGCAAGTACGAGACCTTCATGACGGGGCAGCAGAAGTTCTTCGACATGCAGCGACCGGTGAAGTTTCCGACGTGGCTCGGGCACAACTCCTCCGCGAACAAGAATCGCCGTCTGCTGCGCTGCGTCGCCATGCAGGCGTCGCACCCGGCGAAGGGCGTGTCCGGGAGCCAAGAGGACGTGGTGGTGGACTACATACCGCACGGCTGGGAACGTCCGCTGACGGTGCCACTGGTGACGAAGGGGAAGGACGGCATTGCCGACGTCATCGCCTTCATGGATCAGTACCACCTCATGCGCGATGACTGGGACCTCGTGCAAGCGCTGCCGCACTACAAGCACATGCAGTCCCCGAGCTCCATGACGCCGCCGGCCAACATCGCCACCGCCGTCAAGAGCGCCTTCACACGTGAGTTCAACAGGACGCATCGCTTTGACAGCTTCGCGAAGAGCACGCTGAAGCGCGGCGATGGGGAGACGCAAGACGACGACGAGGGCGGTCAGAGCAACGGCGCCGGCGCCAATCGAAAGGCTGGGAAGGTGATTGCGGACGGTGTGACGGCTGTGAGCGTCACGGGAGGCAATGACGCCGCTGCCACGAAGAGGAAAGGAAAAGCAGCTGCGGGCGCTGCCACTACATCGACGACAGCAACAGCGACACGCAAGCCACGGGCCAAGAAGAGCGCCCCGGCCGAAGGAGCTGCCAGGCCGACTGCGAAGAAGAAGGCCGCGACGAGCTCAACGCGGGCCACGGCCAAGGCATCGACAGTGAAGACAACAGCGAAGCGAAAACGCGCGCGCGCGGCATCATCGGAGAGCGAGACAGACAGTGTGTCGTCATCACCATCGTCGTCCTCCTCATCTGCGCCTTCTTCCTGCAGCAGCAGTGATACCTCCGACAGTGAGTAGAGAAAAGGGTGTTGAAGGCGGTCTGAAGCGTGGCATTCACCTCCCATCGAAGAGAAGCGTGCCTCAGCTTCATCGTCGATGGAAGAAGAAGGTGTTTGTGTGCGTGTGTGTGTGTCTGTGTGTCTGTGCGTGCCTTCGTCTGTATACATGGTGCGGTGACCCTTCTTGTCAACTCCCTTTGTCTGTGCCACCGTTGGCCGCGATGTGGTGTAGTGGAAAAGGGGGGAGGGGAGGGGGCTGGAACGGACCCTCTTGGCGTTGATCGTTGTTGCGGGGTGCCGCAGGCAGCAAGGAACGGAAAGCAGACTACTCTTTGGCGCAACGCGTGATTCGCATGGATCTGACCCGTGTACGCGTACGTGCATGCGCGTGTGTTTGGTGGGCGTTCAACGGCCATCTCTGCACATGATGCACGTCTCGCCGTCGATGCCGTTCTCGCCATGAATCACTCAGGCACAAGCATCCATTGAAGGGAGGCGCAACACTCTCACGCCTCTTGCATCTTCCTTCGCTCCCCTTCTCTCACCTGACGGAGTGCACGCACACACGCACACCGGCAGCTTCAAAAGGCAGCAGAAACATACAACCCGGAAAGGACTCGGAGGGGTCCGCGACAGTTCTCCCCCTCCACACACACACACACAATTCGCGCCTCCAGCAATGAGGAAGCGGCACGACTTGCTTGAGATCCACAGCGTGGCGGCCCGACCGCACAAGCGGGGCGGCACCGAGACAACGCGGGAGCACCACTTCCCCCTCTACTCGCACCCTATGTTTCGTGCCGCACTGCACAACGCAGATGCAGTCCAGGATGCCGTTGAGGAACAGTCCGACCGCGTCGACCCACGCGCGCTCGACGCGGCTCTTGAGAACATGGTGACACAGCTCATGGAGCAGCAGCTGAGTCAGCACGAGGCCGGAGGGGACACACCTCCCACCCTTGCAAAGAAGGACCTTATCGTCACCGAGAGTGAGCTGCTCGCGCTCCTCGCCGAAGCAACACACGCCACGCCACTGTCACCGTACCCGCAGCAGCCGCCGTCAGCGTTTCCACCCATTAGACCAGAGGCGGTCTCGGCACTCGCCTCTGCAGCCGCCGCGTGCTCGCCACCACCGCCGCAAGGGTCATTCATCCCAAATCAGGGCTACCACGCCACCCACCCTCCTCTGCACTCCAGCGGTGACGCGAAGCGCTGCGTCGGGCCACCACCGCGCACCCAGGCTTCATCCTTCAGCGGTGCAGCCTCGGCCTTAGGCGGTGACGAGCCGGACGAGCTCAATGTTGTGTCGGTCGACGCCCTTCAGCAAGTTGCTCTAGGAAGTCGCAGGGACAAGGACGAGCAAGCGGCGCCGCGGCTCCAGCCTCTGTCCGAAAGCGCGGCATCAACGACCTCAGGTCGGCCGACAGCGCAGCATCCTCCTCCTACGATGTCGCTCTACTCACTCCTCCCGTGCCTGGTGGCTTCACCAGGGCTGACCGCGGCGTCGGTGCTTCCTGCCACCGTCTCTTCATCCCCGAGCCCGTCACCGTCTGCAGTGACGTTCCGTGAAATGGACCGCTGGCCGGGTACCAGCTCCGGCCCAGTCGCACAGCAGTCTGTGGACGCGCAGCAGCTTCACAAAGTCCCCGACGCCGTCTTCGCTGCCATGGACGTGCTCATGGACGGCAACAGCTGCTGCATGCGGCGGCGACAGCGCCTGGTAGCGACGAACAGGAACAAGGCTGAAGCACTTTCGCTGAGCCCGAGGTGCCTTCCCGGAAGCGGAGGCAGCGCTTCAGGCGGCTCTTGCTTCGCCTTCGGATGTGGCAGCAAGGGTGCAAGTCTCAACTGCATGTACGTCCCTGTATCGCAGAACACGCTTCCTGCTCCACCGCCGCCACGCACCGCCGCGGAGGCGAAGGCGCGCCGCATCCTGGAGGGCCAGCGGCGCAAGCAGCGGCTGCAAGATCAGCAGCAGCATCCTGTGTCCAACTCCTCTTTGCTGGCTGGCGGCGGCAATACCGCGCCCCTCAGCTCCTCCTTCGCCGAGCTTCGCGGTGCCACTATCCGTCTACCGACAGAGCCTCTCAGATGGCGCCACATGGACCGGTCCGGTTCAAGGATCCACGGTAGTACGCACGTGGCACCGCTCCCTGCCGCCTCTTCTGTGAGCCGCAGCTCCGCTGTGGTGGTCGGGACCGCTTCAACACTACCGCTCACCCAAGAGGCCTCACCGACCTTCACTCTTCGTGGTATTGCGGGTGAGTCCGTGTACATGCAGGCCATCAGCTCTGCGAGCCGCTTTGTCAACCCGCTTCCTTGATCTGGAAGAAGCATCAGGGCTCGCGTCGCACATTGGAGTGCGTTCGTGTGCAGCGACACGCGAGACCATCCGCAGAGCGATATTCCGCCCTCGCCTGTCTGTTCCTCCCACACGCATGTCTTGTCCGTCAGTCTCTGCAAGTCCTGCGCAGGCGGCGACCGCTGCCGCTGTTCCTGCTGTTGCTCCTGCTCCTGTCGTCAATCGCTATCACATGCACCATCCGTCGTGTTGGTTGCTGCTTCGGCGCCTGACGTGATGGATGGAAAGATGCGCACGTGTGTGCGTGAATGCGTGTATCTGGGTGAATGTGGAGAGGGAGGGAGGGAGACACGCACGGCACACACACATGGGTACGTGTATGTGTCGTGTGCGTGTGCGCGCTATGTATGTACGTGTATACTCCAATGTAAGCGAGCGAGAAGACAGCACGCGTGTGAACAGAAACTCGCACCCAAGGAAAGCAACGGGAAGCGCAGCAGGCGTGTGTGTGGGGGGAGCGCACAGATCGTCGCTTGCAGTCATGGGGAAGGGGAGAGGGGCATAAGGGGAAGCCGGAGACGGGGTGCCTGAGAGGGGGAGAGGGCGGGTGGGAATGGGGCACGCATACATTTGAAAAAATGTGCTGGTGGCGACGATGTTGTATCTCGCGACCTCGTCGTGCTCGTTGCCCTCGCCCCTCCGCTCACCATCCCGCCCCGTCCTCCTCTGGGCCGATGGGCACCCATCCACAAAACAAAAACCTCCGTCCTTATTTTGCTTTCGCTCTCGGCGAGGTTTTTCAGTCGCCTGCCTGGATCAGCGCTGCCACATCCTTCGTGGCCGGTGCGCGCTGCCCCACCTGAACAAGCACAGGCCACCACACACGCGTCTGGCTGGGGCTCTACCACACCCACACACACACACACACACACATCCAGAGACACTCACCACCGTAGCCGCACCATGTCGAGCGCTGCCGCCGAGGCCAGGAAGGGCAAGAAGAAGGGTCTATCGATGGACGAGAAGGTCATCCTCGTCGAGCGATGGATGGCTGCCCACCCGCAACCCTACACGCTGAAGGAGTTGCAGCAACTAATCCCGAAGCACACGCCCGTCATCTACCAGAGCGTTGAGGAGTGTGTGCAGCTCCTGGTCGCTGAGGAACGCATTGAAGAGGATCGTGTCGGCGTGAGCACGCTGCTCTGGAAGTTCCCGCCAACAGCAACGCAGCTGGCAAACCGATCAAGCTGGCAACCTGGAAGGAACGGCGGACTGGGCAGCAGCTCTGCGAGCAGTGCAGCGGGATCTTTGTGTCCTACGTCGTACACGGAACTGCTGCGACGCTTGACGGCCAGCGGTACGGAGGCACAGCGGCCGCAACAGCAGGTGTCGGCAGAGACGATGGAGCGCTGGTGCGCACTGACGCCCGATCCGCAGCTGCGCGAATGGCATGCCTTGCTCCAGGCAGAGAACGAGCGTGCCATGGCATCTCTCGCTCTAGAACGAGAGCGACTTGGCTTTCTTGGCAGCAGTGGCAACGGTGAGCAGGACAGCGAAGACGCGTCAGCTGGCGAGGCATCCATGCTTGCTGAGCTCGCGTGCCTTCAGCAACTTGCGCTGCAGCGAGCTCAACTCCTTGCGGAGCACAAGAACATGTCCTCTCGTCAGGCACTCCCCGAGTTACTGGACCAGCTTAACCGTTCCTCCTTCATCGCGCTCGAGGCCGCCAACAGGTGGACGGACAACTACTATCTTGCTGAGGAAGAGGTGGTGGGGAAGGCGGGCTTTGGTGGCAGCCGCCGCGACGTCCGGGAGGCCCTGCAGCTTCCGTTGGATCTGAGCTACCTCTCCGACGAGAGTGACGCCGAATCGAGCATCTTCGGTGGCCATGAGCGGCGAGAGGTCGGCGGATGCAACAGCTCTCATCTATCGTGTGCCCCAGCGCATGATGCGGCCCCGCAGCCATCTTCACCGCCGCAGCAGGGAAGTAATCTTTGCGATGCCGGCAGACCTTCCTCAGCACAGAGTAAGCAGCCAGCCAGCACGGTGCCCCCCGGCAATGACGCTTTCCCGGTCACGCACGCTGATGTCAGAGGCAGCGACCCCGCACCGGCAGCTGTGGCAACACCGTCAGCCTCAGACACAGATGCCGCTGTACCACTCTCCACAGCCGCGAAGCCGAAAAAGGCGAAGACCGCCACGGCGCCGTCGGCGAAGCGAAGCACAGGCAAGCGTGCTCGCTCATGACTTGTGACACCGTACCGCCGCTCAGAGGCCAAGGAAAAAGAAGAGGAGCGGTTTCCAAGTCTGCTGCTGGTGCTCCTGGTGCCGCCCCTCCCTTCCCCCCTCCCCTCCGGTCATGCGCCCTCTCTCGCATTCTCAGACGTGTACACATATCATTGCTGCTTCTGGTCTCTCCGCTCCTCTTTCGCCTGTTGTCCGAACTGCTGCCACGAAAGGAAAATCGCATCCCTGTAACACGCCTCCGCTCTCTCTCCGGTGGGCGCCCCTATCGTGGTCCTCGTGGAGTCCGTCTCTCCCCCTCTGTGTACGTGTGTGTGTGTGTGTGTGTGTGTGTGCGTGCGTACCTCTCGTATTGGCCGCCGCCCTGTTCCTCCTCTTCGAGCAGCAGCACCGGTTGTCGACACGCAGACGCCTACACACACACAGCGCACGCACACATGCATGTGTACAAGTGGCGTAGCGTTCTGTCTGCCTCTCTGGCTCTCCCTCGGTGTGAGCATGCGCACTCGGACACACACACACACGTTCCCCCTCGCCTCTCCCATCTCTCTTTCTGTCACTGTCGTTGCACCTCTGCACAACGGCCCCTGTTTCGGCAAGCACACGCCTTTCTTCAAGCACGCGTGCAGGCACAAAAGAGCGAGATGAGGTATCGCGGATGATGCGACACACACTCCCTTTCGCCCTGCACCACGACCGCCACCAAGACACACGCACGCATACACATGTCACTGGGCCTCTGCTCCTTCCCCTCCCGCCTTCTCCTCCGCCCTCGCATAGCATCGGTGATGACGTTCCTTAGGTTGGCATGCCTTGTCTCTTGCGATTTGACGGGGCGTGCGGGCGTCTGTCCACACCTTTGTTTGCGTTGTGCTTCAGCTCCGTGGGGGGAGGTGGAGGGAGGTCGTTCCTGGCAATCACGTCAGCGCCACCACCTGTTTGCCAGACAGAAAAGTAATCGATGGTTCGCGTCGCAAGCCCGTCGTCTCAACTCGCTACCGGCCCGAGTATGGCCCTCCCTCTTCACGCCCATGCATATTCGGCCCGCTCCTCTATTCTGCCAACTTTCTCCGTCTTCCCCCCTCCCCTCCCCTCCCCTCCTGCTTGGCGTCGCTGTGTGCTTCACACACACGCACACACACGCACACACACACACACACATGCACATGCACCGTTGCTCTCCTTCTCCATCCTCCACCCTCCAGTCGTCTATCAGTGGCTCGTGCAACATGCCGGGGCCATCCTCGCTCGAACTGTCTGCAGCGCTGGAGCAGCGCATCCTTGCCGCATCGTCGGTGCTGCGCCTCACCCCCGGCGCCTTCCTTGCTCGTCTCCTCTCGCAGCACTACAACACAATCGGCGGCCTCCCACGCGATCTGCTGCGCTATATATTCACCTTCCTCGACTACTCGACCATCTCCGCCACTCTCACGCGCGTCTGCCGGTTCTGGCAGGACTGCGTGCTCGAGGACCCGCTGCACTTCTTCTCCCGTCTGCGTCAGATGCACGGCATCCACCTCCTCGACCCAGCGCACGGCCTCTTTTACTTCCCGAGATCGCTGAAGCGGGTGGCGATGGATTCCAGGGCGGGCGCGTCTTCGCCCACGTCCGTGGCCGTCGCGGCTGCATCATCCTCCAGCACCAGCTTAGGCGGTCGTACGACAGCGGCCGCTTCAGGCGCCGGTGGTACCCACCAGGGGCTCATCCCAGCCGTGAGCTCCCGCACCAGCGCGGTCAGCAGGGCGCTGCAGCAGCAGGACGCGAGCAGCGCCCAAGTCGTTCCAGCCTCCTCCTTCCTCACGGTCGACATCCGCACGCAGAACACCAAGTCACTGCCTTGGGGCCACGTGCGCGAAGCGGTGCAGTGGGCCATTGCGGGAGAGCGGTTGGTCTATGGTGAGGTTCGCACGCCTGGCCTGCAGCAGCCGGAAGATCCGGTGTGGTCGCAGGCGGCCACCGTCGCGTATGACCGTCGCATCTACATGTTTGGGGGAGAGACGTACGAAGGCGTCGTTCTCGACCGCGCGTACGAGTATGACCCCATGACGAGGCACTGGGGGGTGTTGCCCGCTCTCAGCGAGAAGCGGGCAGCCGCGAGTGCCGTGGCGTACAGGGGCCACATCTTCGTGTTTGGCGGCTACAACACGGAGGGAGGTGTGCTGGACACGTACGAGGTCCTGGAGGTGGAGACGCGCACGTGGATGTCACAGATACACCAGCCACAGTGCTTCTTTAAGCGGCGACAACAACAGAAACACTGGCGGCAGCAGACGCACACGCAAGCAGATGCCGCGGCGGCCCCAGAGACAGTGCACCGAGATGAGTGTGTCGTGCATGAAGGCAACAACGGCCACGCCCGAAGAACTGACTGGTTCTCCCACGCGACATGGCCGTTTTCGGCAGCGCCACCGCCAGAGTGGACGGGTTCCAGTGGTCGATCGGCGGTGTCGAGTCAGTACCGGATGCCGGAGAAGGTGTGCGGCACCGCTGTCACTGTGCACGGAGATATGTTTCTATTCGCCGGAGGCCACCAGAGCTGCATCGCACCGGAGCAGACCGCTGTGAGCTACTCGGCAGTGAACAGCGCGGCGACCACACCGATGCATGCCGTCCCTGTCGGGGTAGGCGGTGGCGCAAGTAGCGACATCGCGTCCTCGGCAACGAGCACCAGTACAGTGAACACCCCGCAGCGCCTGCCGCGCGTTGGGTCGATCAGCGTTGTAGGCCAACCGACGGCTGAGTCGTTTGTGTGGATCTTCTGTCCCCGAACGGGCCGATGGTGGACTCAAGGGCCACGCTTGCCCTCACCGCGCGCGTTCGGCGCCATGACAGTGCTCGAGCTACCCATACTCGGCCCGTGCCTATGCTACTTCGGCGGCTGCGCCACGGCCGATACGCCCGAGACGGCGATGTTCTACATTCCTCTGTGCCCCGCAGCGGAGACGCGTGCGCTCGCCGACGCTGAGTGGAAGGACTGCGCCGACGATGCCGCCAGCAGATCACCCGATGCCTCCTCTCCTCCGAACGCGGCCGTCACCCAGGCGGCGAGGAAGAGGCAGGACGGCACGGGTGGAGAAGGCTCTGACGCAACAAAGCCCCCCGGCGCCACTGCGATGACGACTGTTACCGGGAGGCGTCTGCGACGAACCGCTGCTACGCTAACGGGGGAGGAAGACGCGACTGGCGCTGAGTCGCAGCGAGAGGCAGCAGGAGCGCGGGGTGCGGTGCGCAGAGGCTACAGAGGTGCCCGAGCAGCGCCGGTTGCTGCCGTGGGCAGCGATGTCGTTGCCCACACTGATCCATCTGATGCAGAGCGCAGCGCAACAGGAGCACCCTTCCGAGCCGCCACCGGCGAAAGCGAAGGCAGCGTCAGTTGCGGCCGTCGAACTGCGCATAAGCCGCTGCAGGTCACGCCGACCACGCACATTACACCCAGGCACCTTCGCCGCAGCGAGGTGGAGTGCGTGCGAAACGTCAGTAGACCGGTGGCCAACGCGGACGTCGGCCGCGCCTTTGGAAGCGGCGGCGGTGATGACGGCACCGTCTTGCCTGGCGCAGAGGCGGACACAGCAATGATATGGCGGTGTTTCCGAAACCCGAAAGAGCTGCCGTGGCAGCGGTACGTGCGCATCCCCATCGGCGGCGCCTTTACCTCCGTCGTCGTCCTCGGTGCCCAGCACTCCCGCTCGCTGGTACTGACTGGCTTCTACCCTGCACCGAACATCGGTTACTGTAAGGTGAACCACCTTCTCCCTCTCGATGCCTTTCTTCCGCTGCTGGGTGCACTCTCGTCGCCGCCGAGCGCACGGGCAAGCACGGAGCGGCCTCCGCCGATCGGCCAAGATGCGGCGGTCGTTCGTGCGCGGGGCAACACCCCACCGCCACCGACGTCTTCGCAGTCGTCCACTGCGGCTGGCTCGCCACCAGGTGCCGTCGGGGCAGCAGCGGCCGCCTCTTCCTTCCCTACGCTGCAGCTGAACTCCAGCCTGCATGACGAGGCCGCCGTGGCTTTTAATCACCGGCACCAAGAGCGGGAGTGGAACCACCATCAGCGGCAAGAGATACGGGAGATGGTACGCTCTGCCGCGCACGCCGCCACGATGCGGCACCCGCGGAATCCACAGACGGCCGGCGAGGAGCACAAGTGGAGTCTCGCACCAGTGCCGGAGGTGCGTGTCGCTAGCTTCAACGGCACCTCGCTCCTGCGCGTGTCGTGGAAGGTGCAGACGCTGAATGCGAAGGTCATTGTTGGCGTTGAATAGAAGGCCGATGGGCAAGGTAGAGACGCGGCAGGACAAGGACGGCGGGGGCGGAGCGGGGGGGAGAGGCCCAAGCCTCGCTTGTGGACTAAGCGTCGTGTTGCATGCGGGCGTGTGTCCATTTATGTGTGTATATTGGGTTCGTTTGCAGTGACAACATCATCACGCCTGCCATGCACCCCTCTGCATGTGTGTGCGCGCGCGTGTGTGTGTGTGTGTGTGTGTGGCGGAGGGAAGAGTCGTGGGAGGGGGAAGAAGGGGAGGGGGGAGGCAGCGAGTCTCGTCTCTGCCCCTCTCTTCTCCCCAACTCAACCGCAATCACGACCGCACCCCTGGCTATCATGACCGCTGATACATCGGACTCCCTTCCCCTGCTCTCCCTTACCTCTTCCACTGCTTCACACACCTCTCGTCTGCTCGCTTCGGCGGGGGGGCGTGGTTGCATCCGTCATCCCGCCACCGCCCACAACAGCCGCACCCACACACTCAACAATTTTCCCTGAGCACCACATCCATCACCGCCCCTCCTCCACCATCATAACCACGCCCACAAGACCGTTTCGGGTTCACTGCCCACCTGCCTACGATTTATTGTCCGCACCATCAGTGCCACCTTGATCTTCTCTCCCTTCAGCTCATGTCGTCATCGACGAGCATCAAGGAGGCCATTGCGCGCTTCGAAGAGAACGAGTATCGCCGGCGACTCGCCAGGGTGCCGGAGGCGATGCAGGAGAGCGTACCGCGAGTCGTAGCGGTGCAGGAGCCGAAGGTGCTACTGATTGGCATGCTGCCCCCCATTACCAAGATGGACAAGGAGATCTCGACGCTGAAGGAGTGCGTGCATCTCGGATTGAGCACGAACGCCATCGAGAAGATCGGCCCTGGCTTGAAGGACCTCAAGAACCTCAAGGTGCTGTCGCTGGGCCGCAACAACATCCGCAAGCTCGAGCAGCTCGACCTGCCGAAGCTAGAACAGCTCTGGGCCTCGTATAACAAGATCGACAAGCTGACCGGGCTAGACAAGCTGAAGGGACTTCGGGTGCTGTACATGAGCAACAACTTAATCAACAGCTGGACGGAGATCGACCGCCTAGCGAACCAGTGCCCCGAGCTCGTCGACGTCCTTTTCCTGAACAACCCCCTGTGCAACAGCGCAGCAAGCAATCAGGAGTACCGCTACATGATGCTGCAGCGCCTGCCAAAGCTGGCACGGCTGGATGGCGTGCCAGTAGACCCGGAGGAAAAAGAGGAGGCGGACCGCCGTCGCTAACACATGCGCCGCAGATGCTCCCCACACCTCTGTGAGTGTGTGTTGGTGTGTGTGTGTGTGTGTGTGTGTAGGTGTGTGTTGCCCGGTTTGCCGCCTCCACTGTTCGCTCGTCCACTTGCGATGTCGATGTACGATAGCCGAATAGATAAGGAGAGGAGGGGACGGAATGCATTGCGCACAGGAGCGATGATCCCGGGTATTAGACAACGATCGGAGGGTGGGGTGATGTGGTGTGATGGGGTACGGGTGGATGGGTGGCGTTCGTTCACTGTGAGGCCCTTCTCTCACGGGTGTATGTGAATGTAGAGTGAGCCCGCGCGAATGATCACAAGCCACCTGGTCAGCCCACCAGTGCAGAAGCCACCGAAGTGCCACGACAGCCGCCTCCCTCTCTCCCGCACCGCCCTTCCACTAGCCTACCTCGCCCACCCACCCACCCACCCACCCCCCCTCTCAAGTCATGTACAGCCATTCTGTGCTAGCGTAGAGCGCCTCACCGTGTCAGGCGCGTAAAAAATCAAAAGGCATGCGAGCATGACGAACTGGACAGCCCCCCCCCCCTTTTGCTCTCAGCCCACGACTGTGTGCCCGTCTTGTACCTGCATCATCGCTCCCTCCTCCCTCAGAGTGGGCATACCGTTGTATGTTCGTGTGGCTGGGCGTCCGTTGGGAATCCTGCAGGGGCACTGATCGGTGGGGGAGAGCGCGGGGAGGAGGGGGGGTCGTCCCCATGCACGAGATGATGCATCACACTCGCCAAATGGCATCGTCTTCGCTTACTTCACCCCCTCTCTGCACTGTGAGCACACACACACACAGGTCCGTTGATATCGAACGTGAGGAGAGATACCGTCTGCGCAACCAACAACAACAACGGAGTCCCCATCTCTTGCGTCACTCCTTGCGTGGCCCACCTCTCATTCACACGATGGCCGCCGTGCACTCTTCCGACGATCGCCTCTGCGATGTCTCCATACATCTCTCCGACACTGAGTTTACCTCTCGCATTGACTACGCTGACGCCTACGTACTCCCAACCACCTCCACTACAGCAGCTGCGTCTGCCGATGTGACAACGCTTCCGAGGGCGACGCTCGTCTCGCCGTGGCTGCTCGTCTCGCCTTCGGTCTGTGACGCAGAGCCGTCATCCTCTCGGTCCGTAGCAGTAACGGCAGCAGGCACAGCTCTCAGCCCTGCAGTGGAGGCGGTGCCCCTCGCTTGGCGGTGTCCGTCTTGCAACACGCTTGAAGTGGAGCAGCTGTACTGGCGGCGACCGCAGCGATCCAAAGTATCCGCCACAGATGAAGCCTCTACCGCTGCTGCTGTCCGCGCTGCGCTGGCGCGCAGCATGCGACTGAATGCACTCTCACCAGCCCTGCAGGCGAAGCTGGAGCGGCATCGATGGCGCAGAGAGCGACGAGAGGAGATGCGTTGGCGGCCGCTGCACATCAACGCGCACTGTCGCAGCTGTTTCCTGTGTCCCCGCTGCGGCGGCCATGGTAGTTTGCCATTTTCCGAAGCAGCGCAAGTCATTGGCACGAGCACGACCAAGTCCACAGCGGCATCGTCGTCGCTGTCTCCCACCGCCGCTAACGTGCTCAGGAGCACTCAGTCTGTGAGCTCTCTCGACATACGGCTCACCTCCGACATGCAGTACTACGCCATGTGTATGTGCTGTCAGTGGCACAGCTACCGAGCCTTTCCCACGATGGAGCAGCTCCTCGGGTATTTGGATGCAGTAATGGGGGACGAGAAGGCAGAGACGCTGCGAGAGCGTCGGGCGGCGCAACGAAGCTTCAATACAGCTCTTCGCGCCGGCCTCCCGGGGCTCCTGGGCGGCTACCCCGACCTGGAGGATCACGTAAGCTCGCAGCACCGGCAGCAGCAGCAGGCAACCGTCTCGCAGGCTGCGTGGGACAAATTTCGCCACCTGCGCAGCGCGCACATGTATGACCGCAGTGCCGGCCCTCCATCGCACTCTTCAACGCCGCCGCCGCCGCAGCAGCAGCAACTCAACGACAAGATGGTGAAAGATGCCATTATGCACCTCCACCCTGCCCTCGCTCTGGAGCAGCTGCGCCACCAAGAGCAGCAGCGCCAGGAGGCTGCACGCGTAGTGCCGCTCCTCCAAGGTGTGAGCCAAGCCGCGCCGCAGACGGTGCGGGTCGTGGACTTTGCTCGTGAGGCCGTAGCTCAGCTGCAGGCAGCGCAGGACGGAGAGGCGAAAGACAGGATACCCCTCAGTGAATCGCCACCCGCACATCGCTCGGCCCCCTCTGCCTCGATCACCGCCGGCAGCGCCGATAAAGATGTCGAAGTCAACTTGATCGCACGTACTCAGCAGTGCTTCCTGGGACTTCCGCTGGAAGCCGTGGACACTCGCCAGCAAGGCATACAGACGTGGATGCAGCGCTATCAGCCAGCGGCGGTCGTGGCGCAAGAACGCAAAACAGCGGCGGCAGCAGCAGCAGCAGCCGTGACCAGCAGCTCCGCCCTCATGCACACGCCAACGTCCGCCTACCTGCACTCCGTACTGCTTCGTGAGCAAGACCGACCGCTTGGCCTCCCGGCATACTACATCCCTAGGGTCCGCAAGGAGCTCCTCACGGCGCTTGTGTGGCGGCTGCCGCCGGCATCGGCTACCAGGAAACCGCCGACAGCAGAGCAGTCTCCTCCATGCACTCGTCTTGTTCTCCTCGACCGGCATGCGTTGTCAGATGAGGAAGTGCGACAGGTGTGCCAGCACTGGGTCGACGAGCGCACGGCGCAGGTAGAGCGGCACGAGCGGAAGCGCCGCAGCGAGCTGGAGCAGCAGAAGGGTGCGGGTAGCACCACCACTGCCGGGAAGCAATGGGGCAACGGCGACGGCGGCTTCGACTCGGACGGAGGAGACGAGGAGGATGACGATGATGACGAGGGCGTCGAACGCCCCAAAGGCGGCGCCTCGCAAGGCTCGATGCACCCGGCAACGGCCCAGCACGCACCACCGCAGCAGAGCATCAAGAAAAGTGTGCCGTCAAAACTGCCGCTGCCGTTGTTCCTGGACGGCACCGGCTTTTCCGCCCTGTCGTGCCTGCCCTTCCTCGAGTACGTGCGAAGTGGTGGTGGCAGCAACGCACGCCCGCGCGAGTGGCAGTTCCGCTTGATGAACTTGCACATGATGCATGACGTGTATCTGACAAGGTTTGAGGTCCTGCGGACTGTGATCGCCCCATCTTGCGCCGCTGGCGCTCCACATGCGCGCCCTTCGCCTTTCCTTTTATCTGCCAGTGCCGCCTGTGTGACGATGCAGCTTTCCTCGCCGTCAGTGCCTGCTGTGGAGCTCCCAGTGGTGCTGACTCCTCGCTGCTCCCCAGAGGAACGTGCTGCAGCCCTCGCGGCAGTCCTGCAGGGTGGCGATGGCTCCCGTGTCGGAGATGCGGGCCCCTCGCCACCGCTTAGCATCCCCCCAATCCTCACCATGGGCATCACCACTCCGCCGATCCGCCTGCGAGAGCTGCACATCACTCTTCGCGACACATCCGCGACACAGGCTGGTGAGCCTTCATCACCGCCCATGCGGACTCCTCTCCGTTACCTGGAGCTTCTGGTGGAGGTGCTGACGGCACTTTCGGATGTCGAGCACATGCGTCCTCAGTACCACACTGTGCGCTATGGACTCGCCGTGACACTTAGCTCGTGCTGATGGCGTGTGCGTGTGTGTGTGTGTGTGTGTGTCCCGGCATGCACCAGCGTGCTCCGATGCAACTTGAAGAGTCCTTAGCTGCAGACACGAAAAAGGATGTGTTGCATTGCCGTCACAAACCGGAGACACCTCAGACGATGAGGTCGTCTGCATGCATGCATGCCCGATTACGGGCCGCCACACGCATAATGGGGTGTGGGAGGAGGTGCGTGAAGCCTGGTGTTGGCGCAGCGCCGACAACTCCGAATCCCTGTTATGCATCCTCCGCTGCAGCCGATATTCACAGACGACGCACCCTCAAGCCATGCCGTGCAAACTCCCCCTTTCTCGTTGTCCATCCCTCTACGGCATCCGCCTATCTGTCTTCTATGTTGACTGCGTACACCGCACCACGACGTGCGCGTGCTGTTGGGTACCTCAGCCTGGATGGACATGTGCGGCGTCGGCAGTCACGCCGCCGCTTCGTGATGTGTGTGTGTACATTCCTATGCTTTATGCCTGCCCTGGCGACGGCGCCGGTGCAGCGCTCCAAAAGACGTGTTCGCCTGCGTGTTTTGTTGTTCATGTGCGCATACCCGGGTGCCTCTTCGTCATGCGTGGCCGGCCGATCCTCTGCCGACACGCACGGTGCAGATAGCGCTCAACGACGGGCGCACGCTCGGTTAGTATGGTGAAGGCGTGCCTGGAGCAGTCCACACGGACGTCCCACGCCCGCTCGCTCCCTCCTGCCTCCTCTTCGTTCGCTGCCCTGCCGAAGGCCCGCGAGCGAGTGCCCCCCCCCTTCTCCCTCCCCCTCTTCTCCTCGTCCCGGCGATATATTTTCGTTTATTATTTCTTCCCCCTCCCCCTTGTAGGCTCGCTCTATTTATATTGGTGCATTCTCCCTTCTCCGCACATTGCGGTGCGACAACGTTCGGAATACGGTCAAGTGTTTTCTCCCTAACCATTCTCTACTCCAAGCGATACCTTTGGTCGACCCATCAGCCCTACCTCTTGCCGTCGTATTCGGTGAGAAGGGCGCCCCCCGCCGGTACCCCTACCGCATCTTCCCCATCCCTCCCTCCCTATTGCTACTGTCCTTGTTTTCAGATCGAGTCCCACCTCCCCAGCCGAAGACACAGGCCTATATGTACTCATGCGCTGCTATGAAACGACGCACTCTCTGCCTGCCGCGATGGCGCTTCGGTGCAACGCTCTCTCGCCCCTCCCCCTCCTCCATCTACGCCACCCTCGCACGCGCGCTCGCGAAGGAACGGAAGCGCACACACATACACACACACACACGTACACACAACCCAGAAGCATCCGAAACAGACGTGCGCACGCGCAGAGACACATGGCGCATGGTAATCAGAGCGTGTTCTTCATCGCCTCCTCGTCCTCCACTGACGAGGAGGATGACTGCCGGGGATGCGCATACGGCGCAACCCCTGTCTCGCCAACGATGGAGGACGTCCTTTTTGGGCTGGCGCCACCAAAGCCGCGCTCGACACCGCAGCCACAGTCGTCACAGCAGCAGCCCTTCTCGTCATCCCCTCTCACCAATGGCGTCAGTGGCGGGACCTTCGTGAAGACAGAGGATGAGGCCGAGGCAGGGATGAAGGAGTCCGTCGCTGCGCAGCGCTGTGTGCCTGGAAGAGAGCCTGGTGCCGATCAGGACGAGGAGGCGGTCCTTTACGCCGGTGGCTCTCCGTGTGCAATGCCAGCGATGCAGTCAACGCCACCGCCTCGCACCTTGGCTGAGCTGCGCAGTATGACCTCCTCGGACGTGCGAGAGGAGTTGGAGCGTTTCTTCGTGCGCAAAGACGCTCATGCGAAGCACTTCAAGTCCGTCGCAGCCGCGCTGCTTGGCGCGACCGCCGCCGTACACAAGGCCGGTGCAACAAAGGAAACATGCGCGGCAGCGGCAGGCGCGACTCCTGCGCAAGGGTGCACCTCCTCCACTTCACGGCCAACGCAAGAAGAACTACTAGCGCGTGACCGGTGCCGCCGACTCGTTAATGTGAGCAACTGGGACGCTGCAGTTGGCGGCTACAGCCAGTGGGATGTGCTGCTGCCCTCGGCGCTGCTGCACGACGGCGTCATGGCCCCTACCGACGCCACAGCAGGACAGGCTGCACCTGCGACGGCGGTGTCTTCGAGACGGCAAGGCGCGTCCTCCACCGTCGCAACGTCGCGCGCTCGTCGCACGCTGCGCCCACATCAAGTTGAAGGCATTCGATTCCTGTGGAGTGTGCTGGCGGAGGGGCCTGTGGGGCAGGTGCCCGCCCTGGGGTGCATTCTCGCCCACACGATGGGGCTCGGAAAGACAGCACAGGTCATCGTGTTCCTACATCTCTTCATGGCCACCTTCCCGCGACGTCAAGAAAAGGCCGCATCGTCGTCGTCGTCGCTGCGCCGAGCACGCGCGCTTATCGCGATCCCCAAGTCGACTCAGTCAGGATGGAAACATGAGTTTCGCACGT
The DNA here is from genome assembly GCF_000234665.1 of Leishmania mexicana MHOM/GT/2001/U1103. NCBI lineage: Eukaryota > Euglenozoa > Kinetoplastea > Trypanosomatida > Trypanosomatidae > Leishmania > Leishmania mexicana. The sequence goes on from NC_018328.1 coordinate 362,749, forward strand.
GGTCCGCCTGCTTTCCGGAGGAGCACCGCTTGCGCCCCATCTCCCTTGACGAAGGGCTGCCCGCGCGCCAGCGACTCGACGTGTTTTATGCGTGGCGCCGCGACGGTGGTGTGCTGCTGATCGGCTACGAGGCCCTCGTGCGTCTCCTGGGGCTTGTGGAAGAGGACAGTATGCTGCGGCCTCACTCGGGTGTGGACGACGGCGCCACAGGTGTCGAGGGAGATACCGGCAGAAACGGTGCCGCTCAGCCAACAGCCCACGCTTTTCATTTGGCGAATCACGCAACGACGGCGTCGCCGCAGCAGCGCCGCAACGAGCTGCGAGCGCGCCGCAACGACGAAGGCGGCATGGCCTTCGGTGGCGACGCCGACCCCTTCACCGAGCTCGTCGTGTGCGACGAGGCCCACCGGCTCAAGTCTGTACACCTGCACGTCGTCACGGCACTCCGCGGCCTCCACCCGCTGCGCCGCCTCCTCCTCACAGGCACGCCGCTTCAGAACCACCTGCAGGAGTACTGGGCCATGATGGACTTCTGCGTCCACAAGTACTTCAGCCGCAAGCGCTTCCAGGAGTACTTCATACAGCCCATCGAGGCCTCGGCGAACACGCGCGCCTCGGAGAAGGAGGTGGACTTGGCGCGCAAGAAGACCTTCACGCTGATCAACGAGGTGCGCCACTTTGTGCAGCGCGTCGACGGCACCCCTTTACGCACGGAGCTGCCACCGCTGCACGAGTACATCGTCGTCGTGCCCCTGTCGCCTCTACAGAAGGGGCTGTATCTGCGCTTCATCCAGATCGTCCAGCACGACGGCAGCCAGAAGGTGCAGTTCTTGCCAGCCGTCTCCTACTCGGGCAAGATCGCGGCGCACCCACAGCTGCTGTTCCAGATGCGCCAACACCTGCAGGAGGCAAAGGACAAGGCGACGGCATCATCGGCACAGGGTGTGGGAGCAGGTGGGCCTGGCGCTCAACACCTTGCACGCGGCCGCCACGTGACAGGCACCAAGCGCAGCAGCAACGGCGGTAGCAACTATCGGGATGCCTCTACAACGGTCCGCGGCTTGTGGCACCCGCAGCAGCGGCGTCAGCGTCAAGAGCCGGAGAAGCAGCTGATGGAGGGCACGGCCAACGGTGCTGTGGGTGATGACGAGGACGACACGCGCGTTGGAGAAGAGCAACAAGCAGTCGTGATCATCGACTCCGATGCAGACTCGACCTCCAGCACCAGCAGCGACGACGGCGATGACGAGGAGCACGCGTTTGCCCGTGCAACGCAGCAGTCATTCTCCAGCGTCTACCCTGTTGCCTCGTTCACCTACGAGGAGCTGTGCGTGCCACCCTCGCTGAACTACACCCCGCTCCTGGAGGACGGCGTGAAGCTGCTGGTCGCTATTAAGCTGGTCGCGGCGGCCATGGCGCGGGATGAGAAGGTTCTCCTGTTCAGTCTTTCCACGCAGCTTCTCACGTTCCTAGAGCACATGATCGCGAAGGTAAACATCGAGTGGCGCAGGCCGGTCGCGGCGTCACAGCGGCAGCCGCACCCGCAGTTGCCACGGCCGATCCGCTATTGCCGCCTGGACGGTAGCCATAGCGCGGCGCAGCGGGCGGCGATGCTCGAGGACTTCGACCGGTCTCACGGCCCGGACCTCTTCCTGTTGAGCACTAAAGCTGGCGGCGTCGGCATCACCGTCACGGCCGCCACGCGCGTCATCCTCGTTGACACGAGCTTCAACCCAGCTGACGATCAGCAGGCGATCGGCCGCGCGTACCGATACGGGCAGACCCGTCCCGTATATGTGTACCGGCTCATGTGCTACCCGACGCTGGAGTACAGCATCTTTGTGCAGAAGCTGGCTAAGGAGTGGCTGTTCAAGACGGTGATCGAGGAGTCGTCGGTGAAGCGCGATGGGCTGTCCGGCATGCACCTCCGCGAGCTCTTCTCCCTCCTCACAAAGGCGGCGAAGGTTCTGGAGAAGCCGCCGTCCGCGACGCGCGCGCAGATGCAGTCGACGGAGGAGGTGTTGCGCGAGGATCCGATGCTCCGTGTCGCGCAGGCAGAGCTGCTCTACGCGCAGCGGTACGAGATGTTTCTTGAGCACGACATGGACGACCGGTACGGCGCTGCTGAGGAGGCCTTCTACCACGACTACTGTCGAAGCCGGTTGTTTGACACGGTCGACGACGAGGACGCCGAGAAGCGGCGTGCGGCGGAGCTGCAGAAGCGGCGGCAGCAGCGGATTGACGAGGCGGCCCAGCTGCAGGTGCAGTCAAAGACGCTCACGGCAATGGTGGACAGCCTCATCCAGTCAAGGGCCGGGACAGACTCGCAGTTGGCGCGCCTTCTCACCGCAATGGGTCTGCACGTGGACCCCGTCACAGGCCGCGTACAGCTGAGGAGGGATGGCGCGGAGACGATGAACTCCAGCGGCAACCGTGATGACCGGCGCCACGCGGCGGCCCCTCTGCTACTTGAAGAGAGCGGGGAACGCTTTGCCCCGTTGCCTGTGCAGCTCATCGGCGGCGCAGGCACCTACCCCGTACACAGTACCCCGCAAACGGCAGTGCTGCTACTGGATTCCGATGAGGACTCACGCGGCGTCCTCACACAGCGGCACGCATGCGAAGAGCACACCGGCGCCGCCCTTTCCGCGACAGCGAGCGCCGAGCGCATATCCGCCACTTTCGCGCGTCAACCATACGCGCCCTACCGCCCCGGTAGCTCCCCTGCGTACGCTGTCGACATCGACAACGACGGATCGATGTAGCAACGTGATGGCATGGCGAGGGAAAGGGGTGGGAAGACGACGGCGGGCACGCACCGCAGGAAGCACTGCTGTTGTTTTCTTACAGCGCACCCTCGTGTAGCAGCCCTGCGCACGTGTTATGAGGTGGAAGATGGTCGTGGAGGGGGGCCCGTGTGGCACCATGGGTAGGGAGTGGAGATGATCCAGCAGTGCAGAGCGCCCCCAAAACAGAGAACCAGGAGTAGGGGCCTGTACTTGGAGGGGAGGGGGATGACGCCTCCCTGCGCTTGCGTGTCCGTCGACGTGTGCTCCGGGCGGCCGTACCTCACCCCCTCCGTTCTCGATCCCCATCTGCAGTGGCCCCTGCAACAATAATAGCATCCCCTCCCCCTCCCAAGGTGCAGCAATCGCCAACGGGCATGTGTGGCGATCTGTCCGAAGGGCATACACATTTCCGTCCGCCACCACCACCACCACCCCTTCCGCTCTCTCCACCGAGGCAAATGTGATGCTGGCGCCTCCCGAACAACCACAGACAGAGAAAACCATCGTTGCTCGCGGCCAGCACGCCATGTTTAGTATCCGCCAGTATATGTTCTCTCCTCTTCTTCTCCTTCGCCGCCTCTCCACTTCTCGCTCTCGCCCCTCGCGTTGTATGCGCGTGTGTGTCTCCGCACCGTGAGCGCCGCTCATCCTTGTACGACTCTCAGCTGCTCAGCCTCGCACGCCACCTACACCTCTTCGCTCGCAGCACACGGAAGTCCGAAAACACAGCGGGAAAGACACTCACACGCGTGCGCGCCTTTGCTGTGGGCTGCGGGTGCGTCATGGCGCACTTGATCACACCAGCTTCCTCCGTCCAACCAATGACGAGGGAGGACTTTGCGGTGGTACAGGCAGAGAAGAGGGTCGACGCCGCCGCGCGCGAGCAGCTCGTCAAAGTGTATGGCGACTCCCGTGATCCGCATGGTCGCCGCATCGCCCTCACGAGGCCGCCGAGGCGCGAGTGGAAATGCACTGCGTGTGGCCAGCAAAGCAGCGACATCCGCCATGTGTGCGCGTTCTGCCTCTCTCCAGAGCCGGGGTACAGCACTCACATCGCCGCCTCCCGTCCTCGTAATGCCGGCGGTCCCGCGGTCGCCGACAAGGTGGTAGCACCACTCACGTGCGTGCAGCGTCCTGGCACCTGCAAGGATGCTGGTGTTCGTCTGCTGCAGGTCTCCCTCACGAATCGCACCTACCGTGTCTTCACGGAGCCGCACACACCCCCTGCGAAGCCCCGTGCGGCGGCGTTGCACCGTAGCGCAGCTGGTGCGGACACGGCAACAGCGGGGCCGGCTGTGGAGGAGGTCGACGAGGACATGGTCTGGGACGACGTGCCCGACTGCGGTGATCGCGCGACTGGCGAATCCTGCAGTCCGGGTGATGATGAAGGCGGCAGTGAGTATGGCGAGGAGGGTGTGCCAAGCCCGGCGTCCAATACGCAGCGCCGCCAACCGCGTGCGGAGAAGGTCAGTGGAGGCTTCACGCACTTTGTCTCCATCCCAGTCGGGAAGCTGCCCGCCGTGGCGGCGAACGCAACGAGCGTCTTGGCGGACTTGCGCAGCTTTGTCGCCGCCAAGTACGACGAGCTGACCCAGCGGGGAGGCGCAGCTGCAGCGGGTGAGGCGGCCGGGCCTGGCGGGACGGCGGCTTCGTCCTTTTCGAAGTCTGCGGCCACCTCGGAGCTGGTGACCGGCACCGCCAAGCTGCACATGACCCTGCTCCTGCTCACGCTCCCACGCCGTGAGGATGTCGAGCTCGCCAAGGAGCTTCTGCATGGCCCCTTCGCCTCTGCCTGGGCAGCGACGAAAGAAAAGTGGGCGGCGTCCAAGGACACAGCGTACGCGCTGAGCGGAGACGCGTCCCTCGCCCTGGTACACCGCCACCCGCTCCTGCGGCTCGGCGGCGGGCTGCAGGTGATGAGAACAGGTCGAGAGAATGAGTTTTACCACCCAGAGAAGGCGAGCGTCGTGTACATGGGCATCGACAACGCGACCGGGCTCGCCACGGTGCAGCAGCTGCAGCGCGTCCTGCACGAGAGCTTAGCTGAGCTCATCCACGATCCCGGCGAAGCGGAGAAGTCGCGCCGGGTGTTGCACGTGACAATCATGGACAAGAAGTGGCGCAAAGGACGTGCGGCAAGTCGGCCATTCGATGCGCGGCCCATCCTGGAAGCCTTTCAGGAGGCGGCCATCGGTGCTGGTGAAGATGGCAAGCAGTTGTTCGAGATACCGGAGCTGGAGCTGTGCTCAATGCGCCGGCAGGACCCGGAGAGCGGCACCTACCTCGCCGAGACCACCGTGAAGATCTAGAGCCCTGAAAGAAGACGCGGGTGGGGGGGGGGGCGGTGCAACACAAGTCCTGTAGAAGTCGATGCCCGGCACCCGCTGTGGGGGACACCGTGGGGGAAGGGGGTGGGACCGGAGGTGGTGGCTGAGGGGAGGGGCCTGTCGCCAGTGCAGGTGCTCTCTATCGGCGTTGCGCACACGTGCACACAATGGGCTGCACCTTCCCCCCTCTCGCCCAGCATCTTCCTCTTGTAATGGGGAAAGTGACCCACACAGACGGCAAGAAGCGTCTGCACATGCGCGTAGGCGCAAGACGCACGCGCAGGATCGGTTCATGTGTTTTCTTTCTCCTCCCGCCCGCCCTTTCTCGTTCACCACGACAACAACAACAACCAGTGACCATCTTGTGCGCAAGCGCCCCTTCTCTTTCCTGAAGGGGCGGGGGGAGGGGGGCTCTGCCGCGTGCTTCCGTCCACACCCGCCTACCCCCACCCCTCACCTGGCCTTTTCGGAGGTCTTACATGCGCGGCAAGTATGCGACCGTGAGGGTCCGCTTGTGAGGTATGACGTCTCTCTCTCTCGACGGCGCACTGTTCGTCTGCCTCGTCGTCCTCTCCCCGGCCACGCTCACCGCTACGACTCGCTCGAAGTGCGCACCTCTCGTACACATCTCCCCACCCCACACTCCACACTCTTTTCCTTCGCACGTGGACGGGGAGTGGCGTGGACTTGGGCGCACCGTCGCACCCAAGGAAACACGCAGTCCTCCGCTAAGCTGGCCTACGCGTGCACAGCGACGGCCTGCCCTTTTCCTTTCCCGCACATACTCGTCCTTCTCTACTCCCTCTCTGTCTGTGAGTGTGAGGCCCACCTGCCCATCCACTATCACCGCCTGTATCTTCTCCTGCAGCAGCCCCCACGCTCACTCTCCTTCTGCTGCGCGCATGCAATGCTGGAAGCGCCACCGCTTCGCCCAACACAGACACCGGAGCCAATTCGCAGCCACGTTCAGGCAGAGGTTGTGGTCGGCACAGCTTCCAGCCTGGGTGCCGAATGTTCCCCGGGTACGTACCGGGGGCGCATAGCAGCCAACGCCCGCGCAGCGGAGCGCCGTCACCTCTCAACCCGAGCAACGCCGATGTGTCAATAGCGAGTAGAGATGAAGGCTCTCGCAGCGGTTCACATCCGGTTGCGCGCGACACAGCGTCGACGACACCTGCAGCAGCGGTCACGAACCTCGTTGAGGCCGACTCGCCGCCCACTGCCTCACCCTTCAGATTCATCTGCCCCGACAGTCGAGTAGACACCCACTTCGATCTTCCACCAGCGCTCATCACGTGTCTTGTGCGACACATAGATGGCCAGCACCAGCCCCTTGCCACGCCGGCGATCGTGGAGCGGTGCCTGCGCGACTTGCAGCGTCGACTCATGCCATGGGTGCCGGTGGAGCGCATTTTCGGGTCCACAATGCAGGCGACGGTGCCGATAGACGCGAGAACGTCTGGGGCTGCTCATCGGAAGGACAGCATCGTTTCCTCTCCGGTGAGCAGCCCCGCGCCGCCGCCAGCCACCGCGCTGTACACCGGCTCGTACCTGGTGGGCAGCCGCGTGCATCTTCAGCTTGCCAAGACAACCGACGTCGCCGCCGTCGTGAGTAGCACCTCGGTACTGCATCTTCTGTTCTACGCAGTTGATGAGTCGGATTCGAGGCCGGCAGTGCTGTCGCACATCGCGCAGGATTGGCGCGCCGCCCTGACGCGCAAGGGCGAAGGCAACGACTGCCTGGTGCTGCTCGTACACAGCGACCTCATCGCCGCTGCCGAAGTCGCGGCCCGGCTTGCAGAGGAGGCACAGCAGAGCAGTGACCAGATACCAGCTGCCCCGTCGGGGTCACCACCACCACCACCACCACCCACCGGAAGCGCAGCTGCACCGGCGCTTATTCAGGCCCGGGTTGACGCGGCTGCTGGGCAACTGCGCAAGTACCACAAGGAGCTCTGTGACGCAAAGTTTCTGCCACAGCAGATATGCGCCTACATGCCGAACGAGACGCCGATGCGCATCCTCGAGCGACTGCGCTCCGCCGTCATCAAGCACGGCGCGCGCCTACGTCAGGTGCTTGAGGCATGCGCGGCGCAGAAGCGGCTGTCCCCGCAAGACCCTTTCACGAAACCGGGGGTGTCGGCAGCTGCGGACGCAGCCACAACCGCAGAGGTCCAGCCGCCTGCCTCCGTATCTTCTCCCAACATCGCGGTGTCACCGACCAGCGCGGCCGGAAAGGTGCTGCACACGGATCGCAGCGCATCGCCGCTGAAACCGCCAGTCGGTGCCACCTCCCCGTCGCGGCTGGTGGTGCACAAGTACTGGAGCGTGCGGGCCTTCTGGCGGTGCGGCTACGACCTCGCCGTGCACTATCTTCAGTACGGTCTCGTGTTCGACGCTCGTGCGGTGCTGGAGCGCCTTTTTCTCGAGTACTACAACAGCTCCGACGACTACGGCTTTCTGCGCGCCCCGGTGGCGACGCTGCAGCGCTTGGGGCGTGTTCCAAACCTGTTCGAGGTGCACAGGAACGCTGGTTGGGCGCAGAGCAAGTCTGGCTATCCGCGAGGGCTGGACACTGAAGCGGAGCTGCTCGAAGGTCTGCTGCTCGTCGCCTCCGCAGAGATGTCGTGCTCGTTGCTGCTCGGCGACACCGCAGCTGCGATGGCGCGCTATCACACGTTCATGCAGGTCATGCGCGAGAAGTTCGACGAGATGTCCGCTGCGAATATCAACGACAACCCCTCGGTGCCACCGCCACCGATGCCGGCGGAGGCCAGCACGCATGGCGCGGCCCCCCTGCACTCCACAACGTATCAGCAGCTCTTCCTGCTGCAGTGTTACTTGTCCGGGCTGCGCATGTGGTGGCCGATGAGCGGACTTTGCCGTCCACGAAGCGAGGTCGCCGCCTCTCCCAGTGCCGCCACACCATCAACACCGCAGCTGGAGACGCTCAGCGGAATCGCCGCGGAGGAGCAGAGCAGCGCGAACGAGGGCGGCATGGTTGCCGTCGTCGCGGACGTGGACAACGACGACGACGGAGGACGCGCATCAGCAGAGCCACCGCGGCCCTCCTCATCCACCGCCCCCACCACAGCGAACACGGCAAACGTGCAGGACACAGCGCCTGGACTGAGAACCGACACCGACCGTCTCGGCTCGCCGGCGTGTCTGGATAGCGGCGGCAGTGAAGTCCGTTATTCCATCACGAACCCGTCTTTTGCCGCGGCCCTCACCAGCGTCCCCGGCCACTCCTTCCGCATAGGCAGCGCTGGGCCCTTGTCTGGACGGACCGGCGGCGAGCACAGCGCGATGCAATGGGGGCCGGTGGAGGGGGATACGAGCGAGGACGCGGAGGCCATGATGTGCGACCGAGAGCTTTCCTTCCTCCTGACGAGGTACGAGGACACAGTGCAGGTGGCGGCCACCTATCTTGTCGACCTCGCCACTTCGACAGGCTTGCTCCCCGAGCACATGGAGCTGGCGAAGCTGCAGGACAGCGTGCAAGCCATCCGTGACACAGTTGACGCTGGCGACACGCAGGCGGTGCGGGCCCTGCAGCACCATCAAGGGCACCTGCGCCGCAGCTGCGCAGAGGCGGCAGCTCTACTAGAAAACGCCAGAGATGCACTGGCGGCCGTAGCGCACAGCCTCGGCTATGGCAACCTCAGCTACCCAGTTATAGACACCGCCACCATGCCGTTGGGCACACAAGGCTCAGAAGGCCCCTCGGGTGGCGATGTCACCGCCATGACTACCGCGGCGTCTTCCGCGTTAGCCAACATTGAGGAACTGTCGTCGCCGGAGCAGGCGTTGCGGCTGTGGCGGTTACTGACGGCGATGGCGGCCCTCGCCGTGCGCATCGCGGAGCAGCGGCGCCGCGAATTCCGCCTCTACGTCCAACTCGCCGTGACCTTCCTGATGGACCACCCCAACGTGACGGCGAACATCGTGGCGGAGCGCCTGCTGCCGTACATCAAGCTCCAAGGCTGGCGACGGATCGAGCTGTTTGTGCGCCGGCTCTACGTGGAGGCACGGGAGCGGCTCATGCGCCGTGCCGGGCTGTTTGACTCCTGCAGCACTGCGACGACCGCGTGTTCAGGCGACGTGGCGCCGGGTACCGCAATGAGCGGGTCAGATGCGCGACTTTGGCTTCGCGTCTTTCACACGAGCGCTGACTACGCCCTTTATCGCGAGTGCGTGCTGGTGCTACTGAGCAACAGCGGCGGCGGCGGCGACGAGGACGACGGGAGCTCCAGTGCAGGTGACTCTGCCGACAGCGTTGGCGGGGCGGCGGACTGCGGCGTGGCTGCTGAGTGCATCGTCGGGTCGCTTGACAGCCGCTTCTTCTCCGTGCGCACCAGGGCGGAACAGTGGCGGGAGCTAGTTCGGGTGGACGCGTTGCTGATGGGCACCGTCCTCCACGGAGAGCCGTATGAGTACCCGCTGGTGCACTTTACGTCTCCGCTCACGGTGAAGGTGGAGCAGAGGGCAGACGCCGCGGTCTCAAACGGCGACGGCGCCCTTGTCAAGGGCGAATCCTCTACTTTGCTAGCGCCTGGCGTACTGAAGGCGGTCGTCGGCGATGTCGTGCAGATCACCTTCTCGTCCGTGTACACAATCAACCCGCTGGTACGCCCGGCCTTTCCTGCCGCAGCAGAAAGACGGAACGCGGTGGCACGCGAGACAAAGCAGGCGGTGTGGTTCCAGCTGACGCTGGAGTCGCGCAAGGACTGGAACAGCGACGAGGAGGCGACTCACGAGGTGCACATTCGTGACTCCGACGCAGTCCACTATGATGAGCAGACGCATCGACTGCGCGTGACTTTCACCTTCCCGGTATGCCACGCTGGCCTCTACCGTGTGCACCGCCTGCGCCTGTGCAACGGCGGCACGTGGCTAGCCTACTATCCTCAGCGCAACGTCGGCGGCAGCTGCGGCGCAAGTGGGTGGGCGCCGTCTCTGAGGGCTGAAGGGTCGCACGCCTTCTCCCCACCGCGTCCGACGCACGTCACGGTGGAACCGCTGTACCAGCTAGTTGGCCGCTCCGCGCTGCTGCAGGTGCCGGAGCAGCGCAGCAGCGTGCATCTCCGACTCACGCTCCCACGTGAGGCCCACTGCTTTGCCGATAGCGTCGACTACGTGACTTTGGACGTCGAGCTGGAGGACCCTCTCTCCATCAGCGCGCCGTCTGCCGACGGGTTGGGCGGTGTCATGTCGGCGACTTTTACGGACCCTCAGCGGGTGAAAGGACTTGCTGCGGGACCAGGAAAGCATGGCCGGGTAGCCGGCGAAGACGGTCGTTGTCCCACCGCGGACTGTACATGCTCCTTCAGGGTCAGTCCAGGTAATCTTCTCTTGCCGCTGTCAGCCGGCCGAAGCGGCCTCGGCAGCGACCAGCTCGCCCACCCCCAACGCGCCGAACCGTACGCGCCGCTTGTCGTCGACGGGGCCGAAGCTCACCATGATGACGCATCGCTGCGACGGGGGTCGACCTCGTCCCTCACGCAGCGCTTGTTGCTGCACCCACCCGAGGACGACGGGGCCAACAGCGACGGGAGTGAGGTACACACGCCGTCAGACACACCGCGCCTCGTTGCGGCGGTGGTGCTTGGCACCCCAAACGCCTATCGCCAGAAAAGCGGCGCGGTGGGAGCGGGAGTGGCGCGCTCCAGCCTTGGCACCTCCATCCCGAGCCTCAGCATGGCCGTGTCCAGCGCTGGTCCTTCTCGAGCTACGGCACCTAGCGGCGGCAGTGGTGTCTTGGGCTTGAGCGACTCCTTCGCCGTGCGGACCTCACAGCTGGTCGATGCGCTGTCGCTGTCTCGACGACGTGTGTCGCCGAGGCCGGCCGCAGCGGCGCACGTGGATGTGGCAGCAGCAGTAGTGCCCGCAACAGAGGCAGCCGTGATCTATCCAGGCGTGACGCACAGTGACAAGAAATCCCCGCTGCAACAACAGCGGCAGCAGCCTTCGCTTCACGCTCATCGCTATGCCAACGAGCTCCACACGTCCTCCGAGCGCGGCGCACAGGACGGGCGGTTCACAGCGGGCGGCGACGGGGTCAGCGGTGACGACCGGAGGAGTCGTGGGGTAGCTGCCTCTACATCCGGCCTCGGCTCCCCGGGCATCCCCGGCGGAGCCGCCACGACACCCGCGCCGTCTCTGCTGCGCATGGTCTCCGAGGACACGCTGGAGCTGGTTCTGATGCATGCAGATACAGCCATAAGAGACGACAGGAGCGCGGCCGTGACGCCGCACAGCGCGAAGACGGCGGCAACAATGTCCGCCGCTCGCACCGTAGTGCCGATTCACCTTGGCTGCTTCCTGAAGGACCTCCCATCACCAGAGGTGCACTTGACTCCAACCAAGAGCGATGTCGTGGCTTCTGGCATATCGGTGCTGCGGGCGGAGTGCTACCTCGCGGCCGACCCGCTGCGCGAGACTGTGATTCGGCTTCTTCCCAGCACCCCGCATGCGGTCGCACCGGTGACCGACGCCACCGGGTCGGAGAAGGCTGGCGTTGCGGCCAGGCACATGCGCCTACGCCTGCCACTGCTGCCGCTCCTCACCACCCCGATCTCCGCCGAGGCGCTGGCGAGTCAGCGGCCAGAGACGGTGGTATCCGGCAGAGGTGCGGGCAAGGATCCTACCCCGCCCGCCGCGGTGGCCGCGAATCAGGCGCGCATCGCCTTTACCTGCCTGCGCGGTCGTGAGCCGTGCACGACCACCCTGAGCGCGGTGCTGCCCTTCCAAGCCGCTATCGGTTTCAACTACGCCTTTAAGCACCTCCAGGGGCGTGTGTACTGCCTTGTAAAAATGAAAAACCTCCTGACAAGCACCTCGCTGTGGCTGCGCGGCGCCGTGCTGCATGTGCTCGACGCGGAGCCGTCGTATGAGCTTGTGCGAGTGTGCGAGGTGTACAACACACTTCTCCTTAGAGAGTGGAAACCGCAGGAGGAGCTGAGCATCCTCTACGAGCTCGACCTCATCCCCTCCTTCCACCCCGCGCAGCCGGAGTGCACGCATCAGGTGCAGATGGAAGCCGTCTACTCCAGCTGGCATGAAACCTTCCGGACGACACCGCCAGAGGACCGACTTGTCCTGCGCGTGACGGAGCTACCGTCGACGGAGGTGACGGTGGAAAACGTCGAGGCTACCCACAATAACGTCTTGCCGGGCGCCGCCGGAGCGAGAACGAGCGATGGTGCGGTAACGCAGCAGGGCGCCGTGACCACAAGAACTACAATGCTGCCAGGCAAAGCGGTAGGCATGGCGACATCCACAGGAGTGACGGCCTCGACGCTCGATACGGCAACCACGTCCTGCTACCACAGTGACGCGGGCCCTGCCGCGGCTGCGCAGGCCGTCCAGCGTGCCTCTCTTGCGCGCAGCACCAGCATAGACGGAAGCGGAAGCCGCTCTTTCGTCCACGTCACGCACACCTACTGCAGTGCCAGCAGTAGTACCACCGGCGACAAGTCGAGCAACGAGTGCAACGGCACTGGGGGCAAGAGCAGCAGCGGAGTCAAGAGCCAGAGAACGGCGTCGAGCGCGGTTCACTTCAACGTGGTCACGCTGCGGCACTTGGAGGAGACGTGCAACACAATGTGGGGCCCCGTGGCCGCCTTCCGCTCGAAGCATCTCTGTGTCTTCAGCATCGTCATGTACGCGGAGTCGCCGTGGACAATGCGCTTTGGGGCGGCGACGAACTATGCATCCCAGACGCCCCACCCGAGGGCCACCTCGAACATCTCGAGCACTTGCCAGGGCTCACAGCTGAGCCACTGGAGCGGCGGCAAGCCTAGCGCAGCGCTGTCCCTCTTCGGGAACGCAATGGTGGACCAGCCGTCCGAATTCGTGTTCGTCGCCGGCGAGCCGGTGCGCTTCTGTGTTCGGCTGCAGCCGCAAGCCCAGAACTGGCCAGAGGACGCGGAAATGGAAGAGACCTTCTTCATCCGCCTCAAGTACAACCCGGAGCAGTGGATGGTGATCGGCAAGCAGCGCGACCGCCGCACCCTCTCCTTGATGGAGGAGGCGACGGTGTACTTCAACGCCGTCCCGCTGCTTCCCCTGACGTCCGCTGATGGCGACAGGAGTGCTGCGGGGTCGCCAACGGCGGCCGGGGCCGCGACCTCGATAGGCGGCAGCTCCGGCAAGGGGCCTCCTCGCGGGGCCGACGACTCCGCAAACGGAAGCGACGAGGACACGGACGAGGACAAGGACGTCGATGCTGCTACCAGGACAGGACGCCGGCAGCGCCGCTCAACCCGGCCCCTCGCCGGGCACGCGGTGAAGGACGAGGGCATCCTCCAAACGCCCACCGTTGAGATGTTCTGGGAACGAAAGAAGCCAACGACAGCGACGGATGGTGCAGCAAACCTGTCGATGAATAGCTTCGGAGCAGGAAAGCGCAACAGCTCGGCAGCTGGAGCGGAGGCAGGTCCCAGTGTGGTGGACGGGCAGTCGACGGGCGCGGACACCGTAATGGGCGAGGCCGTTCTTGTCGACGTGGTGCAATTTCGTACGTGGGTGCGCGTGCGCAAGCGCGGCCACTGACCGTCTCTCTCTCTTCCCCCACCCTCACTTCGAGCGCACCCCTTTGATGTGTTGGTGGTTGCGGAGATTGAAGCAACTGACGCGGCACGCGTGACAGGCGGTTTATAAGTTTCCGTGTAGGTGCACGTCTGTGTGCGGATTCCGCTGGTGTAGAACCACCGCCCACATACGCCACACCGCACCCCCACACCCCCTCCCCTCCCTCTCTCCGCGCGTTTTCATGTGCAATGCGTGCTTCGAAACGAAGAAGCGAAGAATAGCGCGGCGCGGAAACCTTTTCAGTGTACCACCCCCACCTCTCCGAGAGGCGCTCCATGGTGGTGCAGCGTGGGCTCTCGAGTCTGTGTCCTCCGACTGCCGTCGCCTCCCTACCACACCCCCTCCAGCACGGCTGCGCTTTCTCTTTTACACAGGCAAACACACGCATGCACACGGGGTGGGTGGAATGGGCTTTTTTTCGATAGCGTCTTGACAGTGGTCTGCCACAGACACACGCGTTACACCATCTGCCTAATCATGTCTCGCTATCCCTCGCTCTGTGTGTGTGTGGGGGGGGGGAGTTGCTTGCTTGCTCGCTTTGCTTTAAGTTCTGTCGTCAAAGCCCTGCCCCAATGCCAGACAAGCGCCGCTGTCGCCGCTCTTGTACATGCATGCACCGCCGGAAAAGCAGATGCGCGTCTTACCCACCCACCCACCCACTCCTCCTCGTCGCCGCACCTTTTCTTGCGCATCCTACTCGGCCAGCCACAAACCACCGCCATCGACATCAACCGCCTCGCTGGAGAGAGGGGCGATCACTCCGGAAGAAGAGCACTGTCGTGGAGAGGGGGCAAAGCGCACGATGTTTCTACGAACACGTACCTTGTGCTACACAGTGCACACCCCGCGCGGCATCAACTTCGACCTCTCTGCCGACGATGCAATCCATCGCATCCAGGACAAGTATGGGCGCCGTTGGTTTGGCGCGCAGCTCGACTACCTCCGTCTAGAGACGCCATCGAAGGAGTTCTTGCCTTTTTACCTCTGCAGCGGCCGCATCCACGCCTCCTTCGTCGGCAATGTGAGCTACAGCGTCAACACGACCTCCGGCGATGGCAAGAGCACACGCTCCTCCACCCGCTACGTCAGCACGTCCTTGCAGGCCCTTGACAGCGTCTTTGAGGAGAACAAGACGCAAATCTACGCCGGCTACAAGTACAACATCGCCCACGTCCATCACGCGCTGCGCGGCGATCAGCTCAGCTACTCGCTGCGCAAGATGTACGAGGTGGACACCACCGGGGCCATCATCAACCTCTTCGAGCAGTCGACCGGGACGATGATGAAGTTTGTGGAGATGGAGGTGCGGCAGCAGGCGGAGGAGACCGCGCGCTCCCTCGTCCGGTCCTTCCACCCCTCCGCCGACTCCGTCACCGTGGAGTTTAAGGAGTTCACGTTCCACCTTGACGATGTCACCCCCACGTTTGTGCCATGCTTCGTCGTCAAGTCGGAATACGAGGCGGAGCGCTACACGCTCTACGTGTCGGGCCTCAACGGCCAAGTCGGCGGTCCGTATCTGCTCAACTCGGTCTACATAGCCCGTACCACTGCCCTCGCCACCCTGGCCGCCGCTCTGCTCCTTGTGCCGAACAAGGTGGCGGGCTGCTTCTTCGGCTCCGTGGCGTGTGTGGCCACCTACTACGCGGCCTTCTTCGCGGCTCGCTGGTACCCGGTGATGCGGCGCAACTGGAACCGCCAGAAACGGGAGCGACTGCGCCGTGATAACCTTGGGCTCGATCAAGCCGGGTACCGTCCCAACATCTCTTCCCAACGCATTCAGCAGGAGTACCGCTCCTCCACCTACTGGGACACCCACGCCTATCAGCAGCGACGCCACACTGACTCGCATGGCCCGAGATCTGCCTCCTCGTCGTCGTCGTCCTCGAGCTTCTCAGCGCATTCGGTGGCAGACCCGCTCGGGTACTACCGCGCGTTGGGGCTCAACGGTGATGAGTCGGTCAACGAAATCCGCAGCGCGTATCGGCGAATCGTGCTGAAGCAGCACCCCGACGTGGGCGGCTCGAGTGAGGCAATGGTGAAGGCGAACGAAGCCTATCGCGTCCTTCGAGATCCAAAGCGGCGAGCGGCATACGACCAGAGTTAAGGTCTGCATCACTCACGTTCTCCTGGCATGCCTGCGCGCGTGTGTGGTTGTTTGGGTGTGCGCATGGCCGCATGCGTGTTTGGGCTGTGCATACTCCTCCGTTACCTCTCATTCTCCTGTTGGCGTTGTAGCTGCTCGCTGCTCTTCACGTGGGCGAGCGGGTGCGCTTGTCAGTGACCGAGCACACTCGCATCCGTGTGAAGACATCTCTGTGCATCGGCTGTTGTCGTGGTCGCAGGATCAAGTGCATCACAGGCAGCAATGCGTGGCAGCACAGGTCTGAACAACTATCGTATGTCCGCACACCTCACAAAACGCACACGCAGGGGAGGGGCGGAGGTCGCAGCTCACAAGATTCAGAGTGTGGAGAGACGCGATGGACGTACACGCTAGGAGGAGACACGCGGCGTTAGCGAGGCGCCTTCCTCGCCCCATGGGCTCACGGTCACGCTTCTGTTGATGTCACGCCCTAAGCCGTGCTGTCCCTTTCTCCGACGTCCCCCATACATCAGCTGGTCGCGGCCTCCCTCATCTTCTCCCTCCGAAGCCCCTGATGGCGGGGGAGGTCACACACACACACACACCTCCCAGTGCGTGGTATCGCACTGGGTCCAGCACCACCACCACGCCACTCTGAGGGAGGAAGGCCGAGCAGCAGCCGCACTTCTATCTCCGCCAAATGCCCAAACCACTTCTCGTGGTGACAGGGCCAGGCACTCACGGCGTGGGGGAGGGAGGGGAGGTCAGCGCGATGTATCTCTACGGATACCGGCGGGGAGGCTCAGGATGACTCTGCGTCAGAGCAACTTTCGATGGTGAACACCCTTGTTCAAACCATATGATGGGCAGGGCGTCTGCGCGACCCAAAGGTACCCCACACCCTGCCTCCACACTCCGTGCTGGTGTCAGGAACCTGGGCCACCGCGGGTGGGATGCACCAGGTAGGAGCCGGCGTGGTGGGGGAGCGGCTGTGAGGCAACCTGCGGGGCGGGGGCGAGTAGATTGTGAAACAAGGGCCGTGCGCAGATGACCAACTCGGCGCATTGCTGCCACGCGTGGCGGGGCCGGTGGGTCGAGTGGAGTGGGAGCTCCTGTTGTAGGGCGTAAAAACAGGCGCACGTCGGACAACAGGAAAACATTCCTCCCTCCTCGATGCACACATCCGCACATGCGTCGCTCAACACTCCAGCTTCATTAAAAAGCCTTTTCTCCCCCCCCCCCCCGCAGAACACGACGCTGGGTCGCACACGCACAGAGACGGGCATGCCCGCAAACCCCAACGAGGCACACATTCGCGCGCCTGACGCACTCTTGCCTTTCCCTCGCTATCCTATCGCAGCTGATCCTCCCCCTCCCCCTTCTCCGCCTCCGCCTCCTCCGCCCACTGGTGGTGTTTTCGCGACTGCCTCCATACGCCTGCGCCATTCCCCGCACTCACATCTCGCCCCCTCCACAGCAACCACCCGACATCCGGCCCTTTCCCGCACCTCTTCCACCGGCTCCAGCTTGACCCACTACGCTGCGCCTTAACGGTAACTAATCCTGCTCCTCCTCCCACACGCACCTTCCCCTCTCCCCTTTTCATCTGCGAGAGACCCATGCGCGACGCCGTGGTGTCCTTCTTCCGGCGGGGCTGGAAGGCCATGAAGGAAGAGCTGCAGAACACCGTCGACAACATCCGCAGCACGCAGCTCAACGTCGCCTTCCTCTTCGCTGTGTTCTGCGTGTTGTTTGTTATCGTTGGCAACGTGATTCTTCTCATCTCCATCAACTTCTGGATCGTGCAGTTCCCCGCCGATGCCCTGGAGCACAACTCCAGCCAGATCGCGATCCAGGTGGTCACGATGCTCCTGCTCGCCTTTCTGTTTTCTGTGCTGTGTGCCGTCTTCACCGCCTTCTACGGCGCGCTGCCGCTGTGGCACGTGCTGGCGGATCGCAACCGCGTCGGCGGGCCGTGGTACCGCCTCTTCCTGCTCTTCGCCTCTGGTGCGTCGAACGGCATCAGCAGCGTTCTGGCCGTGTACGCCATGACGCACACCCCCGAGTTCATTCAGGCAGTACTGCTGTGCTGCATCCCGTTCAGCGCGCAGGCCTGGACGGTGATCTTCATCCCTATTGAGCGCAAGCGCGACTACCTCTCCATGTTCTTCATCGCGTCCTTCCTGCTGTTCGTGGCAGGCGTGCTGCTGTCGAGTCTGTCGGCATTCCTGCACCCGAACGAGCACGGCGAGAAGGCGTCGTTACCGTGGGCGCTTCTCTACCTGGCGAGCTCCGTCCTCTTTGGGCTGTGGTGCGTAGTGCAGCGGCTGTACCTGGATGCCGTAGCGCTGAAGGTGCCGCCGGAGGCGGAGGGCGCACCAAGTTGCCCGAAGTTGAGGGAGAGCAGCCGCACCCCGCAGCGTGAGGAGCTGCGCGACGAAGCTTACACGGAGGAGCTTGGCGCCAGCGTGACGCCGGCCACGGACCCGGTGCCCGAGTGCACGCAGAAGGCGGGTGCCGCCTGCTCCGAGGAGGGCCCGCGCTTGTTCGGCATGGAGGACGATGACGAGGAGCTGCCTCTGACGCCGTCCGCGGAGCTGCTAGCGAAGCGGAAATGGGGCAGTCAAAACGTCGACGACAACGCCGCCAAGATGGTGCTTCTTGTGGTAGGTATGCTGTTCCAGCTGCTGGTCTCTTTCCTGGCGTTCCCGGTGGACGCGATTCCGTGGTTTGGCACCTCCGACTCGGCGCTCCACGCGTGGGAGGGCTTCCGAAACTCCATGGATTTCATCTTCGCCTCCTGGTTTCATGTGCGCTACGGACTCCTCCTCACCCTCGGCTTCGCGATGAGCTTCATCGGGTGCACGTACCTGAACGAGCACAGCCCGACGCTGGCATCGGTGGTGTTGCAGCTCGCCGGCCCAATCACGTCGCTGACCATCATCATCATCCCGCAGTGGAACGTGTACCAGGACAGCAGCAGCGTGGGCCACAAAGTCGGCGGCGTTATTCTTCTCCTTGTCGCGGCGCTGCTGTACCACCTGTGGGAGCAGCAGTCTCTGCGCGTGCTGCTGGCGAAGGCGGAGGAGGCGAAGCGTCGGCACGAGCACGCCGCGACTAGCGGCGACAGGGCCGCGAAGCAGCGCGTGGTCGACGCGGATAACTGCGCCACGGATGAGCCCGTCGTGGACAACCGTGTGTGAGTCGCTGAGGGCTGCTTTGTGTGCGCGTTGCACCGTCAGGTCAAGCGACACGGTGGGAGGGAGGAAGGGGGGTGACGGAGAAGCTGGAGAGAGGCCTCGGAGCAGGAGCGGGTGTGGTTCCATCACCCACCAGCGCTTGGCGCTTCTCTTCACCTTGTGACGTGTGCGTGTGACACGTCGGACTTCGCCAATTTCCTGTGTCTTATGTACCGCTACTGTGGGGAGTGGGGTACACCGGTGGTGGCCCCCCTTCACTGCCTCCCTCCCTGGCACTCAAGGCCACTCAGACGAACACCCCACACCGAGCGGTGTCGGTAAACATGGAAGTGAGGGGGGTGCCGTGCATATACCTGGCATGCGTCCGTGTCCGCTCTACTCTCGCCTCCCCTTTCCTGTCGCACGGATGAGCCTTTTGCGCGACGTTGTGGGATGGGGGAGCGCGCAGGGAATGGCTGGCATACGCGTGCACACGCATGCATGTCCTGCCGCGGAGTGACGTACACAGGCGCAGGCGGAGGCAGACATCCGGTAGCCCCAAAGGCAAAGCCACTGCATTCTGTCGTGTGTTCTCCTTCTGTGAACTTGCGGTCCGTGCCCAGCAGCCCGTCATCGCCCTCCGCCACCCCCTCAAAGTCGCCACCCCTTCTCCTTCACCTCTCCCTCTCTAGGTATAAATATATATATATATATATATGCGTATACACGTATGTGTGGACAGGCCTCTCTGTGCCCCGCCTCCACCCCCTACCGACCCCACCCACCCACCCCCATCCCTCCCCTCTCCAAACCTCTTCGACTCCCCCCTCTCTCTCCCCCCAAAGTAACATGAGCGCCTGAGCATAAGAGTGCAAAGCTCTCGCTGCCGCCCCGTCCCCCACGCTGCGGCTCGTGTCAGTGCTCACGAGTCTCCGTAGTAGCGGGTGGTGATGCTGCATGGGTGGGTAAGACCTTGTACAAGTCATGGGCAGTGCCCCCGTGTACCAGCCAGGCATACCTGCGCACATACGCCTCGCTTTCTCCCTCTCGTGGCGGCCATCACCAGTGGCTACGGCCTGGTGAAGTTGTACAGCTATGGCCCGTACACGTCCCTCTTCACCTTCTCTCGCCCCCCCCCTCATCCCATCCTCCCTACCCGACCTCGGTGCCTTTCGGCATCTCTCTGCCCCGTCCCCCCCTCCCCCTCGAAGCGCGCAGCCGTCTTGAACAGGTATGGAAAAGCGCGGGGAGCTGACACCCACCAGTCTGCTAGGCGTCGAATAAGGAATCACTCGCACAGACAGACGGGCACAGAGACGCATCATAGACGGCGAAGACGCAAACCGGGGCGCGACTTCTACAAGGTGCACCAGCGCACACTCAAGCACGACGCAATGGACGCCGTGTCAAGTGATCATGGCATCAAGCGGCCCCGTGAGGCGAATACACCACGCCACACGTCGCCCTTTGTGTCCGCAAGCGACGACGTGGCCGCGTCCCTTCAGGAACAGGCTCAGCGCTTCATCTCGCAGCTCGAAATGGGCGAAGTTCTCGAGCACGACCGCGACACGACCGAGGCGGTCATGACAGGCACCGATGAATCCGCGCAGTGGGCGTACGGCAGCGACTACTACCTCCGCCACGATGGCGAAGATGGCAAGGAGCACTCATCGCGCTCTCACGCCGTGGGTAGCACCGCCGCCGCTGCGGCTGCACGAGAGAGCGCCAGCGATGCTCAAGCGGACAAGGCTCGCAAGATCGTCGTCAGCCTAACCGTGACGCCACCGTCCTTCTTCACCTCCGGGAACGATTTCGAAACGCGCGTGCTGTCGCGCAGGTCGGCAGCAGCCGCACATAAGGATGACGACGACGACGGCGGAGACCTCGACGGACGCGACGGATCCGCCACCTCTCGCTTCCTGCACGAGGCTTTTCGGACGTCTGACGTCGACATCATCGTGCCGGTTGTCAGCCACTCGTGCAGCCTCGCCGTGAGCGCCTCGAAGGGCAGCCAGACCCTCGCGGAACTCAAGCGGCTGATGGATCGCGAACGGACGAACCGAGACGCCATGGACACGTCCAAGTCGAGTCTGACGCAGCTCTTGCATAAAGATACGTACGGGCGTGTGGTGAGTGGAGAAGAGAAGGGAGTGGCGGGGGTAGGGAGTGGTTCTGCCCCCGCCCACGCGCATAGCGGCAGCGCCTCCTCCTTCGCCGGCGACCGCCGCAACGATGATGGCGAGGAGGAAGAGGCGAAGTACCTCAAGCGTCAGCTGCGCTTGGAGCAGGAACGGCTCGCTGAGATGGCACGGTTTCGTGGTGCGTCGGCTGCCTCCAGCACTGCCCCGCCCCCTGCGGCTGGAGGGGCAAACTCGCAGTGGGGCAGCAACCAGGAGAACCGCCGGCAGCGCAAGGACGAGCAACTCGCCCGCATCGAGGAGCGCAAGGCGCAGCTGGAGACACTCGCTGATGACGCGGTTGAGGTAGAGCGCCGAGACGCCATGCGTCGTCAGCGCGAGTCGCTGCCCATCCACCACTGCAAGGACGAGCTCCTACGCTATATTGGCGAGAGCCCTGTCACCGTGGTTGTGGGCGAGACCGGCAGCGGCAAAACGACCCAGCTCGTTCAGTACCTGTACCAGCGCGGCTACGCGCGGCACGGCAAGGTAATCGGGTGCACGCAGCCGCGGCGGCTCGCCGCCATCGGGGTGGCTCGTCGTGTCAGCGACGAGATGGGCTGCGCGCTCGGCACCACGGTCGGCTACTCGATACACCTCGACGATACGACGACGGCCGACACACGCGTGAAATTTATGACGGACGGGGTGCTGCTTCGCGAGACCGTCAACGACCCATCACTGGACAAGTACAGCGTCGTGATGCTGGACGAGGCCCATGAGAGGTCAGTGGACACGGATGTGTTGATGGGCGTGCTGAAGCTCGCCCTACACCGCCGTGGCGACCTGAAGCTCATCGTCACCTCTGCCACGATGGACGTCCGCAAGTTCTCTGCCTTCTTCGGCAACGCGCCGTGCTACGAGATTCCGGGGCAGACCTTCCCGGTGAAGATCCACTACAGTCCGACGCCGGTGGCCGACTACGTCGCCGAGGCCGTGTTTCGTGTGTGCCAGCTGCACCTGCAGATGCCGCTGGACGACAAGCACGATATCCTTGTCTTCATGACAGGGCGGGAGGACGTCTATGGCACTTGCGAACTGATCCATCGTCGGCTGACGGAGCTCAGCCCACAGCATCTCAGCACTCTCCTCATCATGCCGTGTCTCTCAGAGGCGGCCTCGGCGTGTTCCACGGGGATTGGGGTGCTTGACGCCACGCCAGCGGGCCTGCGCAAGGTTGTGGTCGCCACCAACGTCGCCGAGACGTCGCTGACGATCGATGGCGTGCGCTACGTCGTGGACTGCGGCTTCATGAAAACGAACGTGTATCGGCCGTCGATTGGCATGAACACGCTGCAGCGGTACCCCACCTCGCAGGCGCAGGCGAACCAGCGCAAAGGCCGCGCCGGTCGCACCACCGAAGGGACGTGCTACCGCCTCTATACAGAGGAACAGTATGCTGAGGAGATGCTGCCGAACAGCGTGCCAGAGATTCAGCGCAGCAGCGTGGACAGCGTGGTGCTGCTTCTGAAGAGCATTGGCGTTCACCGTCTTCGCGACTTCGACTTTATGGACGCTCCGCCGGCAGCTAACGTGCGGAGCAGCATGTTTCACTTGTGGGTGCTCGGCTTCCTGGATGACGCCGGCGCCATCACAGAGCAAGGGCAGCAGGCGCTGGAGTTCCCCATGTCCCCTGTGCTGGCAAAGCTTCTGCTGGAGAGCGCCAAGATGGGGTGCGCGCTGGAGATGGCCCGCATCGTCGCCATGATCTCCGCCGACCCCAAGAACCTCTTCGAGCTTCCAAAGGGTCGCGAGAAGGTGGCGCAGCAGCACCACAGCCGCTTTTATTCAAACGACTCGGACCACCTGACGCTGCTGCACGTCTTCACACAGTACCTGGACCATGGCCGGTCTCGGCAGTGGGCGCAGGACCACTTCCTGCACTCCCCCACTCTTGCCAGGGCCCACGACGTGTTTGCGCAGCTGATTGAGAAGCTGCGCAAGGTGCATCTGCCCATCCAATCCTGCGGCCACGCGGAAATAGACAAGGTGCGCTACTGCCTCGCCAAAGCCTTTGCCCTGCAGGCGGCGCAACGATCAGATCGGCGGTGGACGGAATATCGACCGCTGCTGAACGCTGGCGTAACGTGCGCGGTGCACCCGGCCTCCGCGGTTCACGCGCGGAGCGAGATGCCGCCCTACATCGTCTATAATGATCTGCTGCTGACGCACAAGGAGTACTTGGTGATGGTGACGGCGGTGGAGCCAGAGTGGCTGGTGGAGAGCTCACGGGGCATCTACGAAATGCGTCATGGGGTGACGTTGTCATCGACGACGACGGCGGCGCTCTCGTCGTTTGCGGTGGCGGCAGCAACGACTCCGACGCCCTCCACAGCCTCCCGAGCTTCCCCTGCATCGATGTCTTTGTCGCCGACAGCGCGCAGTGCCAGCAAGGGTAGCACGAACGTCTCTGCGGAGGCCAACGCTCCGGTGAAGAAGCCCGCGTTTGGGATGCTGTCCTCCAGGCGCCGGCCAAACATCTGACAGTACCTCGTATGTTTCGAGCAACGTGTTTGTTTCTCGTGTTGTGCGTGCGTGTGTCACGCGAGACAGCCGTAGCGGCATACAGCTCCTGTGCACCCGAGTAGGCATGTCTGTGTGTCTGTGCCTGGGAGGAGGAAAGGGACGTCTCTCGATGCCCACACACACCCCTCTCGACGTCAGGGAACGCTGGCGCGGAGAGGGTGGTGGAGACGGTGTTGCGTCCACACGCATGCACGCATCTAACAAGTCAGCCCCTGAGCCCGCAGCAGCGTCCACAGTTGCGCGCACACCCGCATGCCTTTGCCTGCACAGGCACCTACATATGTGCAGCGTCCCCGCATCCGGCATGACGCTCCACCTCGTCTTTCTTTCATTCTTGCCCCACCGTCCACCCATCCCGATCCCTGCCTCTGCACGCGCACGTGATATGGTATCCCGTGAGGGACAGATATCTGCAGTGGAAGAAGGCTGGGAGGCAAAGGTCCCCAGCCGTTGTCTCCTCATCGTCTGCAAGGGTTTGCAAGGCACAAGGGGGAGGGGGACGCGCAGGTGCGCGGAAGCGGGTGGAGAACAACGGCAAGAAAAAGGCAGTCCGGAAGTGTGTGTGGCAAGGAGAGAGATACACAACACACACACACAGACACGCGCACACACGCACGAGGCCCCTGTGACGCCACTCCTTTGTTTTTCGCATGCGTGTGTGCGTGTGTGTTGTGTGTGTGTTGCCTCATGCGCCATCACTGCACATCACCACCAACCTCTCCCCTCCTCCCGTCTCCTGCTCCTTACAGGTGTCGCTGCTGTTGTTGGTATACAAAAACAAAAAACAACATACACGCATCGCACTCCCCCCCCCTCTCTCTATCTGTTAGCCTTCACTTGCAACAGCCCGCTCAAGCCAGATACGCGCCAACGCGCCCACCCCTCCCTCCGGCGCTTGCCTCCTCCCCAACGGCCCTCCTCGCCTCCCTCCCCCCACTCCTCACGTGCATTTGTCTTCGGGGTGCATGCGTGGCGCCCCGTACGTTCTTTTTCGTTCCTGCTGCCCTTCTGCGTACACTTCTCTCTCCTTTGCGCATCGCGTCTCGTCGCCGCTGTCGTCCCGCCCCCTCCTCTCACCCTCACAGCCACACCACATCACATCACACGTCGTCACGCCCTTTGGCCTTTAGGCTTCGCACGAGCACCCTCTTTGGGGGAGAGAGGGAGGAGGAGGGGAACTTTCCTTCGACCGGTCTGTGCGCGCGTAGCGGAAGCTGCGGTTTGGGTAGTCACCCCGTTGCCCCGCTTCTCTCTGTGTGTGTGTACTTTGCAGGGTCGCTGGATGAGGATTTGAGGCAGGGGAGGGGGCCCCAATGAACATCTTTCGCGGTATTCAACACTACTTCTCCGGCGGCGGTGGGGATCTGAAGCAGCTGCTGGACACACGCGTGTATGTGTGGAACATACCGGTCGGTAGCACGACTCTGGCAGATCGGAATCTGCGCGTAGGCCGCTCGACGACGCGCTCCATTGAGTCCACCTGCAGCTACCTCGATAATGCGGAGACGAATCGCTACATGGTCTTCAACTTCTCGCCGCTCATGATGGAGCTGGTGGAGGGGTGCCATTGTGGGCAGGTGCTGGACTTCTCGAAGCAGTCCGTAGAGAACTACGGCCTACTCATGGAGGTGTGCTTCACAATTCGCAAGTGGGTGTACGCTGGCGACACAGACGGCAGGTCACCCGTGGCGCCGTCCGCGCCGTCGCCGATCGGTGGTGCAGTGTCTTCGAGCCGGCACACGCACACCCACTGTGCTGTCCTGGCCTTCCTAGAGGAGTCGCCAGCAGTGGCGCATCCGAATTACGCGGCGATGATTGGGGCGTGCTACCTCATCTTCTCCGGCTTCCCCACGTACACAGGCAGCGGCACGCTAGACTTTGTGGAGAGAGAGCTCGGCATCCCCCGCAGCGTCTACCACGCGCCGTCGCAGGAGAGCTACATCAACTATTTCCAGCTGCTATTTGAGATTCCGGTGCTGCCGAACCCAAAACGGCTCACGCTGACACGCGTCTCGTTGCACAACTTGAGCTCCCTATCAAAGAGCAAGCTTGGCCTGCAGCTCGACAGCGCAGACGGCACAGCAACCCGGCTCTTCAGCGACCCCAACGCCTGGCGTCGTGGAGACCCCTCCACGCTAGAGGTTTACCTGGACCTGAACGAGAGCGTGCTTGGCGACTT
This sequence comes from Leishmania mexicana MHOM/GT/2001/U1103, assembly GCF_000234665.1. Lineage (NCBI taxonomy): Eukaryota > Euglenozoa > Kinetoplastea > Trypanosomatida > Trypanosomatidae > Leishmania > Leishmania mexicana. Next base: position 388,604 of record NC_018328.1, read on the forward strand.
TGTCCTCAACGTGTTCCTGTACGATGTACAGCCCATCCATCGCGACAGCGGCGGCGTGATGGCGGGGTCCTCCCTCTCCGCAGGTAGCAGCAGCCTCGTCGGTGGGGCCCTACCGTCGTCAATGGATGGTTTTCCGGCTCTGTCAGCGGCGTCACAGGAGAAGGCCCTCGTTGGCTTAGGCGGTGCCGCATCGCTGCCGAAAACACGCTTTATCACGGGCACCTCAAAGGAGAAGAAGATCGTGCAGAAGGGACGGCTGCTGCGCCTCGCCTTCAGCACCATCTTCATCCACCAGGCGATGCATCGCGTCCGCGTACGGGACATGGACTACGCGGCGGCGAACGCATTGCCAGACGACTTCTATGCACAGCTGCACTTTAGCGAGTGCGCTCCAGCCGACTCGGACGAGGACTACGCGAGGCAGATTACCCAACGCGTAGAGCAGTCGCCGCAGCGCCAGATCATGCTCTCCCGGCCTGACCCCCGCGACCTCCTCGCATCCGCTGGCGGCTACCGATCCTCTAGTCAGTACGCCGCTGTTGAGGAGGAGTGCCGAGGAGGCGTGTACTACCGCAGCGACGGGACCAGGTGTGGCGGTGGTGCGAGCATGGACCTGCGCGTCCGCCAAGAGCGGTCGCTGCCGCTGACCGGAGCCACCATGCTGTACCTCCCCACCCCCCTGCACATGAACAGCGAAGATGAGCGGCTCTTTGACAATGAGGACGACGTCGCGGAGTCTGAGCCGACGCTGGTCCGGGTGGAGCCGCGACCAGGCACCGCTGCTCGGCCTCGCCAGCCCACACCAGAGCGCATGTATGGCGGCGGGTATCCGGTTACATCTACCCAGGTTGCAGACGTGCAGGAAGCATCGTCGGCACCTTCCTCATACGCGGCAGCGCCACGACCACACCCGCCGTCGTCACTTCCGCCTCCACCACCACCACCGGTGAAAGGCATTCCGTTGACGCATCTTGACCCCACCATGATCACCGAAGAAAACTCGCCACCGCCGCCGGGGGGGTTGCCACCGCCGCCGGGGGGGTTGCCCCCACCGCCACCACCGCCAGGCAAGCTGCCGCCCCCACCGGCGCCACCCTCCAAACTCCCCCCTCCGAGGCCGCCGCCGGCGCCCCCCGCTGGTCTCCCCCTCACCGCGCCTTCGGCTGAGGTGCCGCCGCCGCCACCGCCGCCGCCACCGCCAGGACCACTGAACAGCAATGCACCGCCACCCCCGCCTCCGCCGCGCGGCTTCCTCAGCAGTGCAGCGCCTGCTGCAAAGCCGAAGCCACAGTACACCGGACCGCGGCTCAAAACGTTCTTTTGGAAGAAGATTTCCAAGCCGAGCGGCATCTGGGCAGCGTCGGACACCGACGACGTGCGCTGCGCTGTGATCGACGAGCCCTTCATGCTCGAACTCTTCAAGGTGAAGGCCGTCGCACAGGCGAGCGCGGCCGAGGCAGCGGCGAAGAAGTCGGAGCAGGAGCGGCGCAGCCAGCTGCGCAGCAACGTGTTCACGGGCCAACGGTTGCAGAACATGGGCATCGCCCTCAAGCGCGTACAGGTTCCGGTGGAAGTCCTGTGCAAAGCCCTCATCACGTGCGACAGCGCCGTTCTGCCGCCAGAGCGACGGGAGACGCTGACGGCGGCGCTGCCCACCGCCGAGGACGTGGCGGCGCTCACGGCTGAGAAGCAGGCGGGACGGGCGGTTTGGACAGACGTGGAGACGTACCTCTACACAGCCGCGACGACTGTGAAGGATGTGCGAGAGCGGCTGCAGCTCTGGACGGCTGCCGAGGAGCTCGAGGACACCGTCCAGTCCATCTCGAGCCTGCTAAGCTCCGTCGACGCGGCCGTGTGCGCCATCACACATCGCAACGGCCGCTTTGCCCGGATGATGCGCATAATCCTGGCGTTTGGAAACTACCTGAACCGTGGCACCCCACACGCCGACGCCGAAGGATTTCGCCTGGAGAGCCTCAGCCAGCTCAACTTCGTGAAGAGCTCAGACGGGAAGACGACAGTGCTGATGGCGCTTGTCGTGTCCCTCATGGACAGCGGACAAGGTGGGAGTGAGCGAGGAGGAGGCACCACGAGCGCACCCGGCGACGGCAGTGATGATGATGAGGTTTGCAACGTTCTGCGCTTTGTGGATGATGTCAGCTGTGTTCGCGCCGTGGCGAGCAGCCCGCTGCAGGACATGGGACAACAGGTGTTGCAGCTGAACTTCACGCTGCAGCGCATGCGGCGCGTCGTCGAGGAGGCCAAGGACACGAAAGCCTGGTATGACAAGCGGCTCCCGTCCGTGAAGGCGGAGGAGGTGCCGGATGCCTTGCCGGGGCTGCTCACAGAAGCTGTGGACCGCTATTTGGCCACGGTGGGGCAGATCGCCTTGAGGTACCAGCAGCTGCGCGATGACGTGTCGGCCATGATGGCCACCTACGGTGAGGACCCCAACGCAGACGAGACCGTCATTTGGGGCTACGTGCTTCAGTTCAGCAAGGACGTGCAGCGGTGTGTGGACGCGGTGACCGCAGCCCACCTGACGAAGCGCCAACTCATGGGAATCCCGGAAGCGCTTGAGCGGACGCCGAGCGGGGGCAAAGCAGCCGCCGCTGCGCCACCATCCCCCAGCGGCGGCGCACAGTCGCGAGGGTCGCATGACGGGGTCCGCCGAACGCGGCTGCCGAAGCTCGTCGATGACGATGACAGCGATGACTAGGGCGGCCGGCGGCATGAGAGGGGGGCGAGTGCGCACACGCATGCGGAGAGAGAGGAACAAACAACGTGAAACGGCGGCAATGCGGCCCAACGCATGAGGAAGGGAAGAACACGACCAAAGAAGAAGGGGAAAGGCGCGTAGTTGAGTGCAACCCACCAACCGACACACACGCGCACATCCACGCCACATGGTGCAAGCGAACTCTCTGCTCTCTACATGGTGTGCGACACTGCTCGTCCTCACATCTCCCCCTCCCTCCCCCGTCTCCGTCTCCCTCACTCGACTGTTCTTCGTGGCATCCACTGTCCTTCGTTTTTTCCCCCTGCCCGCCTTGCACTCGGGACTGATGGCACCCTGCGGGTGCGTCGCATCAGTGGGTGCCCTCGACTCGTCGCCCTGCACACCATCCCAGGAGGCACGCACGCGTGCAGGCATGCTCACGTGCGAGTGCGCAGCACTACTCTGCTCTCTGTACTCTCCCTTTCTTCAAGCGTCATGCCACCTCGTGCGGTTCGTAGCCCAAAGACAGACTCGCTGAGTGTGGCCGTCAAGAGCCACCTGTGCAATGCTGCCGCCTCAGCGGTGGCCGCCGCCAGTAATGGCAGAAGCGCGGGGGAAACCGGCATGGCATTGTCTGCATTGGAGACTGACGTTGCCGCTTCAAACCCGTCCTCGTCACGAGTGTCGCGGCGTCGGCGCGATGTCGTGCCACAGGAAACACCGGAATGGCAGCGGATGGCATTGGAGACCGCCGCCGCATCCCGGAAGTCTCGCGCCTGCACTGCGAAGAAAGCTAAGCCGAATGGGCGACGTAGGGGCGCCGCAAAGGGGAGGGCCGAGTCGGACGAGGATGAAGACGAGGCAGCAGCCGCTGCCGAGTTATCGTCGCAGAGGGGGGAGGACGTGGACCACTCCGCCTCGCCCGCTGGAATTGACGCGAGCAGCAGTATTCGCAGCAAGCATGCCAAGCCTCGCCGCCGTAAGGCCGAGAAAGCGGCAGGGACGCCGGCGACAAAGCGAGGGCAACGCATCCCTGTCGCAGAGCTGGTGTGCCCACGCTGCAAGCTACGCATGGACCACTGGCCCTTCTGTGGCCTGTCAGGTGACGCGCATGTGCTGCTGGCAGCGCTATCAGCCTCCAGGGAAGAGGACGAGGCACGACCGAACGAGGCAGCAGCAGCAGCGGCCGCAGCACACTAGTCCATCGACCAGCGACGACGGTCACGAGGAAGGAAAACAGTCCAAAAGAAATGTTGACACTCTCCGACAATGTGTAAGGGGTGTCCTTAGCGTGTTTGTGCGTGCGCATGCGTGTGTTCCTTGACGCTCATCGCCGCACATTACAACGCGTGTGACGGCACCCTTGCGGAGTACGGCTGCCCCTCCCCTCCCCTCCCCCCGTGCAGCCTCCCATCCACCCACGGTCACCACCGTCCTTATCGCATAGATAGATGCCCACGCATCCCCTCGGTCGGCGTCGTTCTCTCTCCTGCTGCCCAACTCCTCTCTCGCGTCTGAGGGGGAGGGGAGGGGGTCTCCTCCATTCATTTCGGATGTATCCCTATCGCCCCTGGGACTGCTGCATCGGTTTCATGTCGTCTGTTCAGGTGCCGCCTGTGCGCCGTACAACGCCACCCCCTCCACCACGCCTTCCGTCGCTCGCCCGCCCGCTCGCTCTCTGCGTGTGTTTCTTCGCCGATCTCCTTTTAACTCTGTTGACACGCATCGAAAGACAACACAAGCAGCAAGGAGCCTCGCGGCGTGCGCTTCAGGGCCGTTCACATCGCGCGCCATTCGAAACGCGTAAGTGGGGGAGAGTCGGAGGGGGAGTGGTGCTGCGAGAGGCCACGCCGTTGTCGCCGCCCCCCCCCTCCGACTCTCCCATTGCTTGCTCATGAGCTGCATCAGCTCCAATGACACTGGAGCACGTGGTCTTTCTCTGCCCATTCGTGGGTGTGGCTGTCCCTCCCCCGGGCATCTCCGCCTGTTGCCCACTCGCTTCTCACCATCTCTCTTCTTTTTCTTCTGGTACGTTACGTACGCGTGGCATTTTGGGTGCGCGCCCTCCCACTACCTCCCCCACCCACCCCCGCCGATGCACTGCTGTTACCACACATGCCCTGCCCCTAACAATGTGCCACACGCGCACTGAAGCTGCATGCGCTTACGGAGAGCAGAGAGCTACACCAACAGCCCTGCACTGCACGTTGCACTGTGTGAACGTATGTGTGTGTGTGTGTGTGTGTGCGCCTGCCTCACAACGAGACCTCGCTTTTCTCTGGTGCAGTTGCTGTGCTGCTTTTCATTCCTCTCTGCCGCTGCTGCCGGCGCGGTGGACCAGCCAACTTGGCGTGTGTGCACCCGCGGGAGGCGCGATCAAAGGGCACCTTTGTGGGTGCTGAAGCGATTTGCCTGCCTCGTAGAAGCACTCGGAAGGGCGGCATCGGTCACCACCACCACCGCGCAAGCGGACAATAACCCAGCCGGCGTGACCGGCCCACACGCATCAGATCGGTATACCAGCAGCGCTGCCGCTGGCGTTGGAGATTACGGCCGTTGCTGCTTCACGGTATCTTCGCTCAGCACCACATCCCCCCCCCCACCACCACCACCTTGTGCTTCTCTTCTCAGTTGCTTCTCTGCTCGACGCCAGCGGGACACCCTCATGCAATGGACCGTCGAAGTGGCGCCATGGCCAATAACCGCGTTGAAACGACCGTGACCACTGTGGTGGCCGAGATGATCGCCAACGCCACGAGCACGTCTGCCCCCAGCTCCACTGAAGCCTCTGCTCCCTCAAGCTCACTTACGCCAGCGCCTGAGAGGACGATAGACTCCGTCATTCTCTGGCTGGTTACTCTCTTCTACTTTTCCGTAAGTGCAGCTGCCGTGGCGTACTTCGTTGCTCGTTGGCGGCGGCGTGTGCACGGGACCGATCGCGTGCTCCTACGTGGTGGATTCGGGGCGGATGGTGGCGGGGTTGTTGCCCAGGTGAACGCTGCTAAAGAGGGTCTCTTGGCCACCGTTAGTGCTGTGATTGAGCGGGCGACAAGCATCACGGCGCTGGCCGGGGCGGCGTCGTGGCAGCAATCGGAGAACGCACGGCACCGCAGAGCCAGCCAAAGTCCTGGCGATCGTCGCCGCAGCGGGGGAGCGGCAGCCGGGGGCGGACGCAGTCGAAGCTGGTTGGGCGGACTCGCCCCCTTTCTGCCAGGGTCGCCAGCACGCAGTGCAGCGGCGAAGCGGAATAAGCAGAAAAGTGACGACGCCCACATAGATAACGAGGCGCCGCCCACCGTGTGGATCGATGGAGCTAGCGCAGGCGGAGCGAGCCATGGAGGCGCCATCGGCGGCAGCGCCGTCCCCCCCAGCAGCATTGGACCGACCATGACCGCACGCGATCAGCAACGCGGAGAGGATTAGTGAGAGCGAGAGATGTGTGCCTCTCCGCCTGGGCTGCTCTCCTGACGCACGCACACAAACGCACAGACATCCCTTACGTTTGGCGTATGCATCATGGGAGGAGGCGGCGCTGCGTACCTCTTTCGATTCGACGGCGCGCCTACGTGTGGAGGAAAGGTACGTGTACGTGTACCGGAAGGTGTGTGCCTCCTTGACTGTGAAACCTGTGCGTGCTCCAAGCTGTCCCCCACCCCCACCCCACACGCACACACCTCATTCTGCTCTTCCCGCCTTGTTTTACTTGCACCGTTGCTGATGCGACTCTGAACTCGATGGCAGACATGACCTCATCGGTCTTCTCCAATTTCGCCGTCGCTCTTTGTGGGTGTGTGGGTGTACGCGTGCGTGTGTGGAGTGCGTTGGCGTGTACAAAAAACGGAGAAGAGGCGCGCGCGAGGACTGGCGGAAGCCAGATGCCGGTGTGCAAGTGAATAATGAAAGTGGCGCTGTCGACTGCCGGCGACGCATGCACGCTGCCACGGCCAGCTGGAGCTCGCCCTCCCTTTCTCTGGTCCTCTTTTCCTCATTGCGCGTGAGCGCTTGTCTTCGTCGTTGCCACTCTGCCGTCTTACCCCCGCCTTCCCCCTTCACTTGTGCTGCTTTCCGTTTTGGGTCCCACCGGCCCTGCACTCGACGTCGCTTTCTTTCGAGGATCTCGCTGAGCTGCCGACAGCATTCCTACCCCGCGCCGCGCCGTGCCGAGCAACACGCATACACAAGACCAGGATGCCCAACGTCGAGACTCCCGATATACCCTCCGAGTCCCAGCGGGGCAAGGAGAGTGGGCTAGCGAGGGAGATGCTGCAACCGGCCCCTGCGACATCCGCAGCGATAGCGGAGAACCGTCGCAGCACCACCGATGCGATGGCCGCCGCTAAAAGCAGCCTCCTCTTCCCCATAGTTGATGATAGCGACCCGTTCGCCCTTCTGTACTCAACCCCGGCGAATCAGCCGTTGTCTCTTGCGAGGCGCAGCCACGGCACGGAGTCGCTCTTTCAATACTACGCCTTGCGTGGGTACAAGGAGGTCTTGAGCGAGGCGGCAACCCCGGAGGCGGCGAGGGCGGTGCAGGCGTGCCTGGAGGGCGGCGTGGCAGCAGCCGTGGCGCAGCAACGCCTTAGCGACAAGAAGAAGGCCGCGCCATCGCTTAATACCCACATCATAGACAGGTGTCTCGTCAGCACTGCCGCCGCCGCCGCCTCTCCTGACGCCCCCACCGTGGTCCTTGCGACGGACAGCGCTGTCAGCAGTGTCGTGCCCCTGTACGTCCCCCTCCGACCGGCACAGACACAGGATTTCATCTCCAGCTTCCGCACCCAGCGAGCGGATGACGCGCGCGCGGCAGCGGAGCAGGAGCGCCGCGAACGGCTGCGACAGGTGCCTGAGGCTGCCGTCTACCTCGGTCGCTACTACCCGGAGGGCAACCATATCGTGGCCGACGTGCGGCTGCAACTGACGGAAGAGAAATCCGAGCCCGTGGCGAACTCCGGAGTGGCTGCAAAGCCCTGGGCGCGCAGTCCTGTTCGCACCTCCGCACCACTGTTGACGCCCACCGCTTCCAACCGCGGCAGTCGAGCCCTCTCCAGCCCCGCTCTTGGCCGTCACTCCATCAAGGCCGGCAGCCTTTCCGCACCGTCGATCGCGCCGCTGCTGCTCCGCACGCCGCAGGAGGTGGCCACCACAATGCAGAAGCACCAAGAAAGCCGTCATGCGCTGGCGGACCAGATCGAAAATGCCTTCGTGGACGCCTACCACCTCCGCGATCCAGCGGCGGCGCAGCGGCAGCGCGACCGCGAGTTAATGGAGGCGCAGCGTCACTCCATGCAGGCGGCAGCGGCGCTTCTGGCCAAAACGGGAGCCGCGCCCGCAACGAAGAGACGCACGACGGTGGGCGCCTCGAAGAAGGCCGGCGGCACAAAGAAAAAGTCGACGGCGGCTCCGGCGACGCCGCCAAAGCGCGAGGGCGGCGTGCCCGCTAACTTGGAGGTGTTCCGCGCCTCGCTGCTGCTTTTATGCAACGAGGACGGAGCCGTCACGCTGGACCAGCTACGCGTACTGCTGGCAAATGTCCCTTTCCACGTTGGCACGCTCACTACGACCTCCGCGGCCGCCTCGGTCGGCGTCGCTGAACGTATGTTTCATATCATCTACAGGAGCACACGTGCTCCCAGGGCCACAGACGCCACCGATTTACTGCTCGCTGTCGCGTCTGCCACAACTACCGGCCTTGGCGGTTCGCTGTCGCGGCAGGGGAATGTCGTGGGCGACAGCTTCATCAGCGCCGCCCCTCACGGTCCACAGAACAGCTTCTCTCGGAGCAGCAACGCCCCTGTTGGTGCACGACGTGGTCCGGGCGCGAATGCGCCGCTGGCGGCAGCGGGGCGAACGCGGTCGCCATCCACGTATTTCCCGCTGCAAGCGAGCAATCCAAGTGTGATATCGCCGATCATGGCCGCGGCTGAAATGGGTGCCAGTACGTCTAGTGGAGCTCACACCCCGAAAACCCCGTCGCTGACGACTGGGGCTGCGCTCTCGTGCAATGAAGTGGTAGGTGCCGGTAGCGTTGGGAAACAGCCGCCACCCCACAGTGTCCCGACGGACATGCATGATGGGTGCAAGTGCGTCCTCGTGGTCGAGTTGCTGGACGCGCTGGATGCGCTTCTGAACAGTGTCGAGACGAAGTGTGTCGTGCGGTGGGAGTGCTTCAACGTTCTGGCGGTGGAAGGGAACGGCTACATCCACACGTCGCAGCTGGCGAAGCTGCGCCGGTGTGCTTACCGCGACGGCTCGGCGGCAGAAGAGCAGGCGGCCGTCACGGCGGCCATGGTGAAGGCCCTCAGCGACGTCTTCGCGGTTGTTGCGACGGAGGAGGAGGCCGCCTACCTCAAAGCGAACAGGAAGCGGAAAAAGAAAAAGGGCGGCGCTGTGGCCTTGGCGGCACACCAGAGCTCGCCGATACCGTTAAACGTCATGCGCAAGTCACACCTGGACTATGCAGTCTTCTGTCGCTTCTTCGACGAGATGCCGCTCATGGCGGCCGCCTTCGCGCACGTGTGGCTGCCCCTTCTCCTGAACGGGCGCCGGCACACGGCGGCGGCGGGCGGCACGATGGTAAGGGTTTCGGATGCCTCCAAGTTCTCCACAGCCTCACCCATACCAGGCTTCGCCACTGGAGCGACGTTGCTGATGCCCCCCTCCCCCGGGTCATCGGCAGACGCCGTAGGTGAAAAGGACGGAGAGGAGGCGACTGGACATCGCCTCTCACTGTCGTCGCAGCTGCAGCGGAGACCAGCACCCGCCGAAGAGGACGATCCCAATGCGTATCCTCTTGAGCTCCTGGGCAGCACAGTGGATGCTCGGCAGGCGGCGGTGCGGCAGCTGGTGATAGAGCGGCAGGAGCACCTGCATCAGGCCTGCGACGCCGCGGAGAAGGAGAAGCTGACTGTTGTGCAGAGCGACGAACCTGGTAATGGCAGCACCTTTGCAGGTTCGTAGAGCCACGCGCTACACCCCTGCCGCCCCACCCCCACCCACGCACACACGCGAGGCCTCGTCGGCGACGCTGCTGTGCATCTGAAGGAGCTGAAGACGGATACTGGACGGTGTCGGTTTGTACATGTGGCGGTAACCCGCACAGATGAGCACGCCAGTCACCTTCACCCTGAACTCTCTCGTTGCGGTCTCTTCTCTTGGGCGCTTGTGCCTGCTCTTCATGTAGATGTCCATCAGTGCATGTCTTCGCTCGTGATCGGAGCTGGTAGCGGGCGCTGTTGAAGGGACGCCTCCCTTCCCCTCCTCTTCCGCCACCGCCGCCTTTCCGTTATGTATAGCCGTTGAAGGTAAAAGCCCCAGTGAGACTCCTCGTCTATAAGGTGGCGGGTCTGTTGGAGCATGTACAGTGCAGGTCCTTGACCCTCTTCCTCCCCGCCACCACCCTCACCACCACTACCACCAACGCACGCACACGCACACACACACCTGCCCCTGTCGTTGTGTGTGTGCCATCACAGTTACCTTCCCATTGTTGGCGGCTTTCGCTTTCACCCTCCACGCTGATGTTGCAATCATCACCGTCGCATCTCACAAGAAAACGAGCAGCGCCAGCGGCCCTCACTCGCCTGTACCTCTTCTATGGCGCATCGCCCACTTATCGACGTCGCCGTCGCCCGCTCTCTCCCTCCCTGAGTGCAGGTGTTGGCTGTGGTTCTCGGTGATCCTGTCACAGATACGTGTTTGGTGTCCGGCGTTGTCTGTTCCCCGAGGCAGGCGCAGTGGGGTGGGGGTGGGGGAAGGGTTATCCGCTCGCTTCGATTGCCATCACACACGCCCGCTCACCGTCCCGCCTCTCCCTTGTATCCTTTCCAGACCACCACCACCACCACAACCCCTCTCTCTCCCACAGCAACCTTTTCTTGTCGGCCTTGCCGATGCGGCATGCATCGTTTAAACACGGCGAGAGAGACCGAAGAGGGAGGCGGTGAGTAGTACGGGTGGTGGCTGTGTGGCAATGCGGGCTGACAACCTCGATGACTGTCATAGGACCGTGAAGAAGGGCACTAATGGGGAAGAATCTGTTATCAAGCGAAAAGCCCGAGCTCAAGAAGGGCGCGAGAGGGCGCCGACTCTCCCACTCGAACGCATGCTGCGTAGGGTATGAGGGGAGGGAGAAGAGACCGGTGGACGATACATGCTGACCCTTGCGCGCGTGTAGGTCATGATTGATGAGGCGGTGTGCACACGGCATGAGGCAGACGTCCCTTTGCCCTCATCATCCACACCCACACACACACACATCGTTTCTTCCTCTCCGTGTTCGCATGCACGCTCACCCATCACCTCGTATCTCCTGCCCGTCTGTTCTTCTTGTGCGTGGAACGCACACACACGCACACGCACACACGCACATCTTGCAGAAGCAAAGGGCAGCAGTGCAGCAGTATCATCCCCGTACGTGCATCCAGGCTGAGTGGATGCCCTACTACGAGAACCGCCTGTACAGTCCCGAAGAGAAGCCACCATCGCCACGGCTGTTGCGACTGCCAGAAGGGGGAGCGTCACCCACGCGTGGCGCCCGTGCTGAAGAGCGCTTTATGTCGTCGTACAACGACAGCGACGCGGCGGAGCGGCCCATGCGACTAAATCGCCATATCCCCTCCCCGATTCTGTCACCGATCCCGACGGCCCCTGCGCACTACTCGTACCGTGAAGGGAGGGAACACAGCTCCGACCTCCAGGCAGGCGCCGGCGACGCTCAGCAGCGACAGTGGAGGGGCGAGCGGGACCCATCACGGCGTCCTCCAGCGGAGCCTGTAATCGGCCATAATTCATCCTCGAGGCACCGCACAGCAGAGGACTTCCTCAGCATCCCGCGACCTCCATCGCCGCCGCGTACACCGCAGGCTGACGTCCGCTCTGCGCGAGGTCAAGCGTATGCTGAGGTGGATCCGCTCACCGAAGCGCAGCAGGGCGCCGAGGAGCGCACAAGTGAAGGAGGTCTTGTCGCCTCAAGGCTTCCCCCCGTAGCAGGGGACGCTCCCTCGCGTCCATCCTTTGGAACCAAGGCGTCCCGCAGTGCTGCAGACGAGGATGGCGTCAGTGCAGAGGACGCAGCTCGCACACAACGGTCTGCAAGCGACAGTGTTAGGCCCGCGCACGACTCACGTCGCGTGAGGGGTGCACATAGACATAAGGACGAAGACGGCGAAGGCTGCCGCGCGTTCTCGGCTGACCCGGAAAACTGGCAGTCGCGGAAGTCGTTGCCCGCCGGCTGCGTGCGATGCAACTACCGTCTTCCCGAGGAGCTGATCGAATACCTGCAGGAAACGTCGATGTACCGGTCTGTGCCACGCCCCCATTGCCCGGAATGCGGCGCTCGACTCGTGCCCACTGTCAGGGGCACCCGTGGTGGCGGTGACGACAGCGTCTATGATAGTCCACGGCTATCACCGCGTCCCAGCCCACCGCGACGGCGAGAACGCCACTCGAAGCCCGTGAACGTTCCTCAGCGAAAACCCCACGAGAAGCGACGCAGCTCTTCGGAGTCAAGCAATATCGATATAGACGTGCTAGATGCCGGCAGCAGCTCCAGCGATGATCCAATGCACGAATCGCAGCCGTCGCGGGGAGCGCCGCCGCAGTCCTACCGCCCCAAGCCCACGGCAGAGAAGCCCATGCCTCCCCCGCCATCTTGTCATCCTAAGACGCCAGTGCCACCGCCCCGAGGCGGAGCGCATGGCGACAGCGAATGGACGCCTAGGGAGAAGCCTTTCATGGTTCTGACCAAGTCACCATACCTCACCCTTGATTCCTTGCCCTGTGGCCTTGATGGCGCCACGAGAGCGGCGGAACCGAGCAATGGCTGGCGCCGAGGCCAGGAAGGCGCCAGCGCCTTGAGCCCAGACGGCATCGCCGCTCCGTGGGTGGTGGGGGGGTGCGCGGCATGCTGCCGACAGGTCGGCGCAGGTCTCGCAGGAATTTGTTGCTGCGCCATGCCCTGCGTCCTCTTCCGCGAACGCCAGCGGCTACTCCTGCACAAACTGCGCAGTCGCTACATCTGCTGCGCAGGCGCCTTCCCTTGCTGCGTTCCACCGGTGTCACTGCGTCCTGAGCTGTACTACACGATAGGGCCCGATCACCTCTACAGCCCCGCCCTGGACGCTTCGGCGGGTCGATATTGGGATGGCGCCCTCGACGCCAGCACGGCGGTGTCGCAACAGCGGCATTGGCATGACTTATACACGGTGAGCAATGGTAAGGGCGAAGCGCGGGCGACCTCGTCGCGCCTCGCTGGAGGTGGACGGGGGCTCCTTGCCGCCTTCTGTTCCGTGAACGGTGTCGCCTCCCCCGCCTCGCTTGTAAACCCGCGGACGGGCCTTCCCCTGGACGGCTGCTACTCCAACGTGTCTTTCTACCAAGGTGAAAGGCCGCCCGCCTGCTGCGCCACCTCGTCGGCGTCTGCTTTAGTGGGCACAGGCTCCTGTGGCTGCAGCAGTTGTGTCTGTGACAGCACGCGTGGCTGCTGCCTCTATTGCTCGCACCCCACCGCCTACTGCTTGGCGTGCCCGCTCTGCTGTCTGTGTTGCGAGATGACGTTCTGCATGCCGTGCGCTCTGTGGGCGAACCGGCTCCTGATCCGCCAGCATTACCACCTCGTCTCTGACACTGCCGTCGACGGTGGGGCGGTGTGCTGCTACACGTACTGTGTGCAGTGCTGCACGTGCTTGTGCACGCGGAAGCACGCTCCGACGATGGTCAGCGCCGCCATAGATAAGCGCATCGGCGGCATTGCCATGCCTGGAGCAAGCACGGCTGAGGCTGCCGCATCACCGACGTCCTTCTCGTGCTGGTATCAGCTGTCCACCACTGTTGCCGCGTGCCTGGCGGCTGTGTGTTGCTTGTGCCCCTGTGCAGCCTGTGGGTTAGCGCAGCAGCGAGATCAGATCCGCCGACTCGGATACCCGCTTGTCGTTGACGTTCCTCCAGAGATCGACATGATGTAGTAGGATCTCCTCTCACCCACACCCCACCCCACCCACCCTTACCCCTCCCCCTACCTTCGCGCGCGCGTCTGGGCGCCTGCATCGCTTCTTGTACGCTAAGGCATTCTTTGCCTTTGCTCCCCTCCCCTTCTCCTTTTTTCCCCCAGTGTCGCCACCGCGCACACATACACACGTGCGCGCCACACGTGTGCCCGCCGTGTCTGTTCTCCGTTCCTCCCTCCCTCCCTACGTCTGTCCCTCCCCACCCACCCCCACTGTCGATCTTCGGATCTATGAGCGATCGGCGATGGGGGAGGGCGGGGTGCAACGCGGACACCAAGCTGGAGGAGTACGCATATACAAGGCGGTGGAAAACGCAGCCAAGTGGGCTCATTCGAAGGCGATCATCGTGTGGGTTTTGGTCCACCGCCACCACCCGCCCACCCACCCTCTCCTTGCCTTTCTCTCCCACCTCCACTGAGAAAAGGGAAGCTGTGACGGGCACAACGCAACCCGTCGAGAGCGCTTGTCAGCACCGTTCCAGCAAGGGATGCGCCTCCAACTTTCTGTGTGTCTTTCTCTGCGCTCTGTGGCCTGCGCACCCACCATATGCCTCCCGCCTCGCACTGAACCCTCTCTTCCCTCACGCGCACACACACATGGCTCGCCCCTCCTCTTCGGATAACGTTCCACAGAGGACAGCGCACTCGTGACACTCGTGCACTTCGTGCATTATAGAAAGCGGTGCTCACCGACACACAGACACACACGCACACGCACAGAGAGTCGACTGCACACACCCACATGCCAAGCACCCCCTTCGCTTCCCCCTAGTCTTGGGCGCACGCAGGCTGACGCAGACGCCTTTGGCATGCACTCTGGTAGAAGTAGATTCCAGTAGATTCTCTGACCACCATCAGCGCAGTGCCCTCCTCCTTCCTCGGACGCCATTCATGTCAGGCGCCCCGTCGCCACGACTTCCGTCGGAAGGGGAGTCGATGTCACGACCCCACTCGCCACCGCCGCCGCCGAGTGTGCCGAACACCACGCGGCGTTCACGCTCACAAGGGGGTAGCACAACTCCAGAGGATCTGCCAGGTCTGCACAGCTCCGGCGATGTGAGTGGAGAGGCGACTAGCTTACAGTTCGGCAGAGCCCAGCGGAGCGAACCGCTATCCGCTCGGGCGTGCGAGCCACACCAGTCGCGTTCACTTGGCGCCACGCTCTTGCCTACCTCCCCACAGCGCACGAGCCGCCCTCTCAGCGGCGGCGGTCGCCACAGTGCAACCGCCGCCGCTGCTGCCACATGTTCCCCATCTTCGCTGATCCACTCGACGCCGCGTCGACGTATGCGCAACAGCCGCAGCTATAGCCCCACGCTCGCGATTGCCGAAGCCGAAGCAGTCCGCGCCGCCCGCGAGTTTTCGATGGACATGTACCGGGAGCTGCATCAGAGAAAGTTCAAGTCCGTCAATGAAGAGCTCGACTTCTTGCGAAAGGACTTTGTGGCCTCTCGAAAAACGCTTGCCTTGCTTCACGAGGACAACCTCCGCCTCGAGCGGGAGCTCATGGCGCGGGTTGTCGAGATAAACGAAGTGCAGGGGAAACTGGAAGACGCGCAGAGGGAGGCTGAGCAGGAAACCCCGAGCCAGTCCGGGCGGGTCTGCAGCAGCGGGAGTCGTGGCCGGATGTGCAGCGGCAGCAGTTGTGAGAAACAGGACCTCGATGACTTCGGACGATGCGAGGTGTGCGGAGCGTCCCGCACATGGACCGATGCCGGCGACACGGTGCAGGTGCGCGTGGACACCACCGCCGAAGGCGGCGAAGGAGATCGGCAGCGCCCGCGCGGAGGCGCGGAGAAGAATGCATCAGCAACAAAGGCGTCTGCTCGTGTGTCCACGCTGCGCACTGGCCTCTCCCTTTACGCGGTGAGTGGACAGCGGAGAAGCGGCGCACCCGCCGCCAGCGGGACGTCAGCGCGAGACCCCGACGGCGCCGATTCTCAGCAGCTCATTCGAGATCTTCGTGCCAACCTGGCGCGCCGTGACACCGCTCTGAACGAGGTACAGATGGAGCTTGGCTCTCTGCAGCACATCCGCCACACGCTGGAGACGGAGCTCTGTGGGCTACAGGGTGAGCTTTCGGACGTGAAAACACAGCGAGATGCGCTGCAGGCGCGACTGACGGCGCAGGAAGGGCTGCACACCGCCACGGTCGCGCAAGCTAGCGACCTCGAAGCACAGGTGCAGCAGCTGAAGAAGGAAAAGGACGACGTGCAGAGTCAACTGACGACGGCGCAGTTGCTATACGAGCACACCGGACCCATGAGCAACGGCGGATCGCCTGCATCCGCCGCTGGAGTAGGCGGCGGCCGTGCGCACGCGCACGAGGAGGCGCTGCGAGAGCAGCTGCAGTTGTACCGGTCAAAGTGGCAGACCGCCGAAGACCAGATGGAGCACCTGCATGAGCGGATCTCCCAGCTGCAGCGTCAGCTCGTCGCTGGCGGCGCAGAGGACGGGGCTACGGTGGGGCCTCTGAAGCCGGTGGCGAGCGAGCTCTGCGGTCCCGACGAGGCTGTTGTCCAGAAAGCGAAGTACATTGCCGATATGGCGGCGCTTCGCCGGCAGCACCAGGAGCAGGTACAGCTCCACATCGAAGAGGAGCAGCGACTGCAGCGGCGACTTGAGCGAGCGCAGGAGAACGCTGCCTTCCATGAGGACCAACTGCGTCAACAGCGACAGGATGATGCGCGCCAGCACCACAGTGAGGTGCAGGCGCTACAGGCACAGCTCCGCACGGCACAGGGCGAACTTGTGAAAGCCCAAGAGGACCGCGAGCATCTAGCGCGGCAGCTGCGTCGCTCCACTGAGCAGCAAACCACCGTTGAAGTACTACGCAGCCAAGTCGATCAGCTGAAGCAGCGACTCGGTGAAGTGGGGGCAGAGCTGGCGCAGGTGCGCGGGAGAGAGAAGGAGCTCTCCCTGCAGGCCCAGCGCGAGCGTCTGGAGCGCGCCAAGGCCGAGCACGACCTGGAGGGAGCGCAGGAGATGCTGGAACGTGAGAAGACGGAGGCCCAGTACCTGCGCGAGGAACTGATGATAACTCGCGAGCGGCTCGGTATGCACGAGGCTATGGATGAGTCAGTGACAGGCGCGGCGCCAGCACGCCCGTCCCCCTCCTCCACACGCGCACCCAGCGCCACCGCCGCAGAGGGCGACGCGGCAACTCTCTCCTCGGAGCTGAAGGGCTACGTTGGCCTCATGCGCGTGAACGCGGCCTTGCAGCGGCGCATCGAGGAGCTGGAAGCGCAAGCGCTGGCTTGTCATGGAAGCGACATTGGAAACTGTGGCAGCAAGGCCAGCGACACAGAGAACACGCAGCCGGCACAGCCGACGGATCCGGCACGTGAGGGACCCACATTGCCGGAGGCGCCACCCGACGACGCCTCCCCGCCCTCGGCACTGGAGCAGCAGCAGGCGGCGCACCTTCAGGCAGAGCTTGCTTCGGCCCTACAGAGTCAGCGTGCCCTCATGGAAAGCTTGGCAGAGGCAGAAAAAGAGCGACATCAGCTAATCGAAGACAACCAGACGCTCGCTGACGGCGTCGAGCTGCTCGAGAGGCAGCTGCGCAAGTATCAAGCAAAGTTTGCGCGCAGGGCGATCGCGGTGGACACCAGGGACACCCCTGCTGAGGCCACACCGTCTGCTCCCTCGGCAGATGTGAAGCCGCACATACACGCTGATGTGGTGGTAGAGTCAAAGAGGCGCTGCCACCGATGCGGCTCCACACAACAGTGGGACACCCGCGTGCGCAGTCGCCTGGAGACGGCCCGCGCTCAAGATCACGATGTACACGTGCGGAAAAGCGCAGACAGGACGCTGCGACAACCGAAGCTGCCGCAAGAGAATGAGAGCGAGGCGACACACCCGAGCCTGCACCCTGTGTGCAGCGACTGTCGAGGCAGCTCCGGCCGCCTCACTGCGACTGCGAGCACCACACGCCCAGCATCGGCTGCATCCTTTGCCGCCGCGCGTGGTATCGCCGTGACCGGGGCGGCGGGTCGCACTGATGTTGTGCGCTGCCACTCCCCACCGTGCACGGTAGGCTGGGTCACCGAGCTTGGCCCGGTGCCCATGTCGTGGCTTCAGTCACCATTGCTCTCACCTCCCTCGGTACCGTCTTCCCCTTCCCTCCCACCTTCGCAGCCATCACCGCGTGAGACTCACGGCAATGACACCGGGCGTCCGGCTGCGGCGCAAATCACCCACGAAAGTTCAGAAGAGCAACAGGGACGATTTTTTCCGCCAACGCCTCGCCACCGCCGGCGCGTGCACGGAAGCATCCTACCGCCGGTATACTACCCCCCTCTCCTGGCACGCAGCCGTGACTAGCTCGTCGCCAGGGCACCCGCCACCGCCACGACTGCCATGGTGATGGTGGTGGTGGAAGAACAGCAATGTAAAGGGAGCCGTGCGCGACCTCTCTGCTCATCCCGGCGCCCAGTCTTTACACACCCGCCGTTGTCGCTGAGCTGGTTGAGTTCGGGTGTGTGACTGTGCCTGTGGTGTTTCTCGCTTGCCTTCTCCTCGCAGCGCCGTCTACGGACGTGTGTGATGGATGCATAGCTTCGTCACATCCGCGCATGGGTGTACGAGTGGGGGAGGAGCGGGGGCGGGGAGTGTGTTCAGTGAGCACATTCACCACCATCGCAGCGCAGCACGGGGCCTCTTGCAATGCGCACCTCCTCCCAGGGTGCGTTTTGCCTGCAAGATCGAACGAGTGCGGCACAGCAGTGGGAAGAGGTGCGCATACGCGGTGTTACGGCAGAGAGGCAGATGTAACCGTCGACAGCGTCGCCTCGCTGCTGTCGAGCTTCGGAGGAAGAGGGGGTTGCTGGTCAAGCGGTTGAGTCGCGTGTACCTCTGCTTCAAGCTTTGTTTTGTTTGTGAGTGAAGCTTCACCATACACCTCCCACCTCGCACGCCACCACGTCGCTCGTGCGCGTGCGGTGCGACAAAGAAAAGGGCGACGTGGTGGCGAAAGTCCCTTCGCACGTGGCTTCCCTCACTCCCTCCTCCTCTTCATGTCGCACCTCAACCCTTCTGAGCCGATGATGGCAAGTCGTATACTGGGTGGCACGCGGCTCCTCCTCGTCCCCCTATCATCGTGTCTGTGAGCGCAGGCGCACACAGCCTCCATCATTGTTGCCGTCCTCATCACCGCATACCTCTTCTCCTCCCGCTGCCCCCCCCCTTCCTCACCCCTCCTCCTCACTTAAAGGGGGCGTGGCAACTGATGAAGACAACGGTGACTCGCCAGCTGTGCAGTCGCGGCTGGCGTCTCTCACTGGGCTCTTCAGCTCTCCCTGCTCACCTATCCCACTGGAATGGCCTGTCACGCACCATGACGGGTGCTGCACTGGCAGCACCCGAAGCACGCGCTCGCACGACCACGTCTCTCACCTGCCCCATCGTTTGCCTGCGCCGCTTCTTCTGGAACCCCTTCGCGTCGGGCACCAGAGCCACCGCTTCCGCAATGCGCGACTCCGCTCAGCACCGGCATGCCGAGCAGCACGCTACAATAGCGGAGAAGGCGCACCGTGACGCCGACCTTGAGAATGAGCAGCTTCTTGATGCGTGCCTGGACCTGCTCGATATCTGCAGCGGCAACGCGGCCGGCTCAGCGCCGTCCAGCGCGCTCGATGGGCTTGCACGTGATCGGATCTGGGAGCTTGTGGAAGTCCTCCTGCATGACCACCACCGCACCCCGGCGGAGCAGTTCGACCTGGTCTACACCGCGCTGTGCATGCCGGCCGCGCAAGATCACCGGCAGGTGCAGCGGAGCCTGCTGGTGGTCCTTCGCTCCATCGTCCCGGAGACGCTCTACCGCGTGTTTGAGAGCGTGGATCTCTTTGTGCTGCGAGATGATGCGCAGTCGCTGCACCAGCGTGACGTGCTGATGAAGTTCGCACACGCCCAGCTTGGCGACCTTCACGTGCCGGACGGTTTGGCGGAGGAGGAGGTGTTGTCCCTGTACGTGGACGACATGAGGGCGGCGTTTCCGGTCCTCGTCACCTGTCCTGCGTGGCAAGTGTTGGAGCGCGAGGCGACAACGATCGCCTTGAAGTCTAAGCTCTTTGCATTGCTCAGCCGCCTGTGTGCCGAGTTCGACGAGGAAAGGACGGGCAAGGTGAAGCTGGCGGATCTGCGCTCCACGGCGGAGCGCGTCCTGGGGACAGACCAGGCATCGTGCCTGCTCGAAGGAGCACAGGCGGACAAGGACGGCAAGATTGCCTACGCACAGCTGGTGGCCCTACTCTCACGACCGCCCCCGAAAAAGCAGGCACCGGTCGAGGCCAAGCAAAGGCTCGAAGAGACGCAGAGGACAGTGTGTGGTGGTGGGGAGGGGTGCGCTAGTCGTGGCCGATCGGTGCCGTAATTAAAAGAGTGAGGCGTCGTGGATGCAGAGCCGTGCCACGCTGATAAGCAAAACGCCGGCGTCCGAGACGATCCAAGCACGGACGCACGAACAAAGTATGAGAGGGGGAGGGAGAGAGCATCACTCGGTGCGTTGTCGTCCCCCACCCTCCCCCGCTCTCTCTCTCGGTGTTGCGAAACCATGGCGCCCTGCAAGATACACGGCATCTAATCCCGAAGATCCGTCTCTGTGAGGGGGAAGGGAGGAGGGGATGAGTAGCCTGGCGTCGGAGACGCACCGCACTCTACTGCTGTCGTGTGGCTCCTCCCCCTCCCCTTCCCCTCTCACGCTGCACGCCGTCCCGTCACGCACCACGTGAGACGCAGAACAGAGGAGCGGCACACCGGCGAGAGCGCCGGCGCGAGGATCGCCAGTGGCTCAGCGCCTGTGCTTCGGTGCGTCGAACCAGCGTTGTCTTCCCACCACTCTCCCGCTCTCTCTCAGAGTCCTCAGTCTCTCGCCGTTTTTTTCTCCTCGTGTGTCTGTGCCTCCCAGTCACTGCCAACAACACCCACCACCACCACCACCGGCAGTGCGCGACTGCGGCCCCCCTCCCCTCCCATCCCCTCCCCCTTCCAGTGCTCACTCTCACAGACATAGACGCGCACGGCCCCAGGAGGCACCTCGCAAAGCCTCCGTTCACTCTCTGCATCTGGAGGAAGGGTCAGAGCAAGGCATGCGCCGCAGCGCGGTACTCCGAAAGGCGCTTCCGCCTCTCCGCCTCTCGACAAGCGGGAGAGTCGACGAGGAGGCGCAGCCAACCGCCCAGCCTCTCGCGGCGTCGTTGCATACGTGCACCAGCAATGGCATTTCACCTCGCTGCTTCGGCGATGTGGACATGAGCACCCGACTCACCTCCCCACTCTCATCCGCCGTGAAACGGGCGATGACGTTACTGTGTAGCAACATCGCTACCGCCAGCCGGCCTTCCGTAACGCTGACGTGCACCATGCGGTGGTACGCGACGCCCTCAGCTGAGGAGTCTGTCTTCGATGTTGACGCAAAAGACGCTCTCACCGACGCTGGCTCAGCTGAAGCGCGCGCTGAGCGTCCGGCAAGAACGAAGAAGGCCTCGAAGAGGACCACAGTCACATCGGGTCCAGCAACCATAACGAAGCCACCGATCCCGGCGCCACCCACCTCCAGCAGCAGCAGCAGCTCCTCTGCTCCGCCGCTGCGAGGGACTCAGCAGTCTGACAACCTAACGGCTACCCCCCAGCCTGCTGCGCACGAAGCCAAGGTGGCAGGTGGAGAGGGTGGCAGTGATGCCGTCGCCGGCAGACCAGATGCAGATGTACACGAAGGAGGAAGCCGTCTCGTGAAGGACGAGGCAGAACACGCCGCCGCAGTGGCAGGCGCGGATGACGAGGATGACAACAGTATCACCTTCTCTGAGGTGACCTCGGTCTCGGACCTCTTTGAGATAGATGAGGTGAAGCTGACTGCAGCGAAGGCGGATCCCGCAACAGCTACGAAAGGCGCGCACCAGCACGCTGGCGACCACTCCAGTGTGTCTGGTGCCACGGAGCGCAGAGGTACTTTATCCGCCTTCGCAGTACCCTCCAATCACAGTAGAAGCGGTAATGAAAGCGCTGCGGCCGGCATCGAGGACACGCTCTTGAGCGATCCGTTTCACGTACCGAGCGTGGACGACGACGCGTTCGCACGGGACGGGGACCTGCCGGCCTCAGCGGCGGCGAGCTACAGTGCCGTCTCGAGCCCAAAAAACCTCAACGAGAACGTGCTCTCCGCCGTTGACGTGCTGTGCGACGATTTATTTCACTGCAAAGCTTCTGTCTTGCGCTCCTTCGCCCGAACGCGCTCCATTTCGGCTTATAAAAAGGTAGAGGTGGTGCTGCGCCTCCTCGAGAAGGCCCACCACGACGCCCATGGCGAGAGCAACGACCTCAGCGTCACGCGTCGCCTGCTGGGCGACGTCTTCGATGAAAACGTTCGCACAAGCGGGCTGCGCATGGCGTGGACGAACAAATCGCTGGAGGCGGCGCACATTGAAGAGGCGTGCGAGTCCCACCTTAGTTTTGACTTGCTCGCGAACTCGACGAAGGCGCTCATGGTGCGGCGGCACGCGGGCGAAGTCTCGCGTGTGCTGCGCAAGCTCACCCGGGTGTTTCAACAAGAGCAGGAGCAGATCTCCCTCGCCGCAGTCGGTGGCGTGTTCCGCAATTACCGCGCGGCCGCCGACGAGCTGGTGCGGGAGCTGCCGGTGTGCGAGCTGCTCAGCCCCTTTGCGGGCTACCTCGTCAGCTATGTGCGCTACGGCGCCACGAAGGAGACGCTGACGCGGGCCGATGTGAACGAGCGCCTTGTCCAGCTGGGCGTGGTTCAACCCACTGTCCAGGAGGCGGACGACAGCACCTTGCTGCACCGCCTCATGGGGCTCCTCGACCCCGCTGTGCAGCAGGTCGAGCGGCGGGCGGAGTGCTTTCGCCACGCGGAGCAGATGCGAGTGGTTGGGATGGAGAACAGCGACGTTATCGCGAACACCATCCGCGCCTTCAGCGAAGTGTCCCACACCAAGTGGAACACCCAAGCAGCACCGGACTGGGTGCACGACCTCGCGCGACTCTTCTGCAACTGGGAAGCGATCCTCCGCACCGACCTGCCACGGTTCGAGGAGGTGCCGCGGCACTTCTTTGACTGCATCCTCTCTGGTGTGGTCTACCTCTACATCGCCCAGCGCGTGTACGGCAACTCGGTGGGAGCGACTGTCGTGCCGCTGTACCAACGCCTGGCCGTAAAGAAGTCGCTGCGGCTGCACTTCAACAACGACGATAACACGGAGAGCGCGTTGCGCGACATCATGTCCTACGTGCAGGCCGGCGTGACGGAGGTGCGCGGTGGCGTGCGTGGCGAGTTCTTTGCTGGTGTTCTCTCACAAATGCAAGGCGCCTTCCAGGACGCGCAGGAGGAACGGTCGGCCCTGCATGATGAGCGCGTCGCCGTCATCTTGAACGCCGTCTGCGATATGGGGACGAACTGCACTCGCTCTGCCGGTCTCTTCACCCTCCTCGTGAAGATCACGGAGGACCTCGCCTTCCACTTCCGCTTCCAGCGCATCTACAAAAGGCTGAGCGCGCCAGACCGCGTCACCATCCGCACGAACGGGAGTATTCGCATGTCGCAGACGCTGGAGTACTTCGAGAAGGAGTTGCACGTGACGCCCATCTCCACGAAGGCAGTCGGCTTCCTGGTGGTGCAGCTGCTCTATCTGTCCTTTCGCGGCGATGGCAGCAAGCGGCCAGTGCTCGAGCGCTTTGCGAGCGTGACCGGGGCGACGGAGCTGGACATGGTCGGCCTCACTGAGATGGCGGCTACGTCAGTGCGCGACCTGCATGTCGCCTTTCCCCCGCAGCTCTCCTACAACTCGTGGCTGAATGAATCCGACACCCGTGAAAAGTCTGTGTACGGCGTGTTGCCGTCCGTGGCGGTGAAAGGGTCGGCGAATCAGGCAATGATTGTGTCGCAGGCGCCGATGCTGAAGGCGCTCGACGCCATCTCGCGTGTGCCATGGCGCATAAACAAGTACATGCTGCATGTGCAGGAGGCGATTGTGCGCGAGGGATTTGGGTTCGGCAAGATTCGGCCCGGCTTCTACCCTCTTCACTACTACTATATGAGCGACGGCGAAGTCCGGTACCCGTCAGATCGCCGCCGCTCGGCGTTGCTGAACGGCAATGACGACGACAGCGACGGCGACGACCTCGCTGCCGGTGACGTGTTCAATCTGCTGCAGCGGCGGCAGTGCATCCTGCAGCAGAAGCAAGACTGGAAAGAGTTGAGCGAGCTGCGCAGCAGCCGTATTCATTACCTGCTCGGCCTGCGCCAGGCCCGCTCCATCGTGCAGTTCTCGCACATCTACTTCCCCAATAGCATGGATTTTCGCGGTCGCATGTACCCACTCCCGGGGCGGCTGAACCACACCGGGTCAGACCCGTTCCGTGGCCTGCTCGAGTACGCGGAGCCGAAGCCGCTGGGTGCGGTAGGGCTGTACTGGCTGAAGGTGCACCTAGCAAACAAGATGGGCATGAGCAAGCTATCCTTTGACGAGCGGGTGCACTACGTCGACGAGCACATGGAGGACGTCGTGCAGAGCGCCGAGAGCCCCCTGGTCGGCGATCGATGGTGGCAGGAGGCGAGCGAGCCGATTCAGTGCCTCATGGCGTGCAAGGAGGTGGCGGACGCGATGAAGTGCTCGCAGGGCCCAGAGAAGTTCCTTTCGCGGCTGCCCGTCGCCGTGGATGGCAGCTACAATGGTCTGCAGCACTACTCCGCCATCGGTCGCGACGCGTTTGGCGCGAAACTGGTCAACTTGGTCCCGAGCGAGCGCCCCGCCGACGCCTACACAGGCATCCTGAAGGAGATGCTCAAGTCCATATGCATCGACGCCGACCGCGATCACCAGGTGGCGCAGCGGTGCCTCGGCACCGGCAGAGGCCAGGACAAGGATCACATCAAGCGCAAGACGATCAAGCGTCCCATCATGACACAGGTGTACGGTGTCACTGGCTACGGCATGTCAGAGCAGATCTTTGATGAGCTAGTGAAGCAGAACAAGAGCCACGGGCTTTGGACGCACACTGACATGAAAGAGATGGCGGCGTACCTGCGCGATAAGGTGCTCGAGTCACTCGGTATTACGTTCCGCGAAACGCAAAACTGCCGCAAGTGGATTAGTGAGGTGACCACGCTTCTCTGGAAGGTGCAGCCGGCCGAGCTGCGCAACGCGCTGTGCTGGACCACCCCGCTCGGCCTTGTGGTTCGGCAGCCCTACAAGGTTCGCAACGAGTGCTCCCTGTTTACGCCCCACGGCTACAGCCGAATACCTGGCGACTCCGTCGCTCCTGCGAGCCGCAAGCAGCTGACAGCCATTGCACCAAATCTAATTCACTCGCTTGATGCGACGCACCTCGCCATGACTGCGCTGGAGATGCAGCACCAGGGGCTGTCCATGATGGCGGTGCACGACTCTTACTGGACGTACGCGTGCGACATGCCGAAGTTGTCGCAGGTGTTGCGAGAGCAGTTCGTGAACCTGTACTCCAAGTACGACCCCTTGTGGGAGCTGAAGGAGCAGTGGGAGGAGACGTACTTCATGGACCTGCGGCGGCACGGCGTGAAGCTGCCAGACCCGCCAAAGCGCGGGGATCTGGACCTGAATGTGGTCCTCAACTCACCATACTTTTTCTCGTAGGCGTCACTAACGCGTGTATGTTCGTCTGCTCTGCCTCTCGTGTGCGTGCGCATGTTCGTGCGCGAGTGTGGTCCGCTGATGTGCCGTGTCCCTGTTGTGCGTGTGTGTGTGTATGTGTGTGTGTGTATGTGTGTGGCCCCCTCTCCCTTCTCCTCCACCCACTGCAGAGCCTCAGATGGCATAGAAGGCACAGAGCGAAAGGGGACACGCACGGGTCGCGGAATAGGCAGTGAGGCAGGTGGAGGGTGATGGGCGGGTGGTGTGGCGAGAGGTCAGCATCCACGTGGCAGCATCGGTACTGCCCTATGGAGGAAACACACACGAGCCCAGCTACGTGACATGTGCCCTGTCAACCTCTCCTTGTTTTTTTCCCCGTTACTTCCTGTCTACCCCCTTCTCGCGTGACGACGGGGCGCGAAGGTGGTGGTGGCTGGCGGAGCACCGCGTCATCGTCGTCATCGTCGCCGTCGCCGCTATCTTCTTCACAAACTTAAGGTTTGCTTGGAGTTTGTCGTCTCTCTCTCTTGCTGTGGCTCTGATGATTCTCTCCTCCCCGGCCGCATCGTTGTCTGGGTCCTCATCTATTTCTGTGTCTCCCTAGAGTCCTCCTCCTCCACCATCGGCTAGTTGATCGATAGCAACGTGGCCAGCAGCAACGCGAAGACGGAGCCCGGACGGTGGGGAGTGGTACGGGGGGAGGGGGAGGGGGCGCGAAGTGCCAGCTTCTCGCGCGTCTTCGCTCCTCTCACTCGCCGTGTCGCCGTGGGCTCTCTCCTCTACACCGACGCATCGCAATGTGTCTCTCCCTCTCGCGAATGCGGCAGCTGGAAAGACCCCTTGCCGTGGAGTGCAACGCCGCTGCAGTCCTTCCCGTCACCTCACCCCATTCACCCCCACCCTCCTCAGCTGCGGAGCGGATGCACCACTCGCCAAGCTCCCCTCCCCCTCTCCTTCTCCGCGCCTTTACGAGCTGTCCCCACCCCCACCCCCGTTCTTTCGCCACAACGCCCACACAGGCACACACGCGCACAGAGAGAGACACACGCATACACCGACTGGCACCCACCTATCTACTTCTCCTTGCGCTGTGTATTTCGTCTCAGCGCGTTGCGCGCGCCGGAAGATGAACTCTAGTGCAACGCCCAAGGGTGCGGAGACGACCCCGTCACGCGCGCCACTGAAGGGCCTCACGCCCCTGCGCCGCAGTGGCATCACTCATCTTGCCACTCCCCACTACACCCAAGCTGCGGCGTCTGCATCCCCAAGCTCATTGTTGTTTACCTCCACATCCTCAGCTGCCCACCCAGCGGCGCGAACATTCACGTCACCGTCGTCCAGGGGGCATCGCACCCCTGGTGCCTTGGCGGCCTCAACGTGGGATGTGCGAAGGGCTGTGTCTGCGCGTTGCGCAAGCCACTGCTCATCACCGCAGCCTCTAGGACCTTATCCAGCTAGCGTCAGGGGTCCAGTATTGCATGGCCGCTCTCAGCTGACCCTCAGTGCGTTCGGCAACGGCAGTGGCGGCGCAGACGCATCCAGCAGGGCGCCCTGGCGCCACCACGTGGCAGCTGTGTGCCGCCGATTACAACATGCCGTGCAGGAAGCGGAGCAGATCCTGGTGCCTGCCACAGCCTCCGCTGCCTCGGCATCATCTACCATCCCTCTCGACCAAAACGGTAGTGATGGGCTTTCGTGCACGCTGGCGCAGGTCATGGATGCGCTGCAACGGTACCGCAGTGGCTGCATGGCGGCCATGCTGGAGCTGGAGGCGCTGCAGCAGCAACAGCAGCAACAACAAGGCTTCTCAGCCTCCTCAGCGTCCCTTCCGGCCGGGGAGGCGGAAGATCCCACAATCCTATGCTCTCCGATTCAGTCAGTGCACCGACGCACGGCCAACGACGGGGACAACGTGGACACATCACCGCCCAGCCTCGTGGACGCGGCACAGCTCTACCGCCGATACCATCTCATCAAAGCGCACCTGGACGACACCCTAGCGGCGCAGTCTGCGTACATGCAAGAGGTTACGCTTCAGCAGCAGCTCCACGAGCGTGAGGGGGTCATGTGCGAGTATATGTGGACGGCGCGGCTGCTTGTGGAGCAGGAGGCGGCAGAGCGTGCGCACCTCGTCTCACTGTGGACGTATCTCATCGCGTCTGCACAGGATCGGCGGACGGCATCCAATGCACATGCCGCCGCAGCCCCGCCGCAGCAGCCGCCCACACACAGCGAAACCGCAGCTGCTCGTCTGACGGCGCAGAACGAGTCTCTGCTGCGAGATCTGCACCGCTCGGAAGAGCGCACTTACGCACTGTTATGTGAGCAGCAGAAGGGCCTACAGGAAGCACAGGAGCGTGCGCTGGCGCAACTGGTTGCCCGCCACGATGCCGAGAAGCGTGCTCTGGAGGCACGTGTGCACGCGGCGCAGGAGGCAGCGGCCCAATTGCAGCACCGCCTTACCGAAGTGAAGCAGGAGCTCGCAGCTGCGCAGTCTGCCACCTGCGAGACCCAGCGGTGTGCCGGCTTGACGTATGACGGCATGCACCAGCAACTGAAGGACACAACAAGGAAGATGTGGCAGCTTCAGCTCGCGAACGATCACCTCGACGCCAAGGCGCGGGTGTTGGAGAGGGAGCTGGAGGAGCTGCGGCTGAGCCATTCGTTGGTGGGAAACGGCCAAGGAGGCAACGGGACAGCGTCCTCTGCAGCAGAACAGGCAAGGGGGTCGGCGTCACTTTCGGCCGGTGGTGGTCGCAGGGGTAGCAAAGCCCAATCCGTGAGCCCTGGTGTGTGGTTTGCGTACGAAGAGCGCAGCGGTCTCTTGACAAGGGCGACGCCAGTGAAGCAGCTGTCGCTGGGCTCTTCCCTCTCCTCTGAGCATCCCCCCGTCGCGACACGCTGGACAAGGGAGCTGCAGCACGGGGATTCACATCCGCCCCCGCCCTTCATTCGCATGACCCACCCGCATGGATCCTCGGTGTTGGTCGTCTCCGCCAACTCGACAACTACGGACACCAACGGGAACGCGTTGCACATGATTGAGCATAGTACCGCGTACGCACCCACGTCGAGCACGCATCAATGGAGGCCCCCATCGGTTCCAGGTAAGGTGAGAGATGACGACAAGGGCAGCATCAGCAGCAGTCGACATCGACTGTTTGAACGCACGCCGTCCCCGGTTCTCCAGCTCTCGCTCGACCGCACCCCTGCACAGCAATCCTCTGCGGCCGCGGCGCTCTCCTACGGGGGACCGCGCCAAGACCTGGAAGATGCAGCGGCCTACCCACCATGCGTCGAGGCATCGGAGATGGACAAGGAGCGTGACTCGGTCGCCCACAATGACCCATCACGGGCGCAACAGGATGCAGCAAAGCACTTCTCCAGTGCGTCAGCGCAGAGAAACGAAGCCGAGTCTCTCCGTAGCGCGACCCCTCGCCTCGACGGGGTCCCTGCAACCAGCTCGGGCCATTTGCAGGCTCAGCCCAACACCGCGTATGATGATGGACACCCGCCGCCGCTGACGGTCCCGCACGACGTGGGCGACTTGACGAGTGAAGAGAGAACAACGGCCAAGTCTGCCGCCGCCGCCGCCGCGGAGGGAGAGGAGGTGGGGCTGCAGCCTTCGTTAGCGTCGGTGTGCTCTTCTCCGATAGCGTCCGGCTCACGTGCAAGATTGGAGGCTGTGCGTCGCGATATCCTCCGCCACGCCGAGCGGCTGGAACAGGAAGTACAGGTAGTGACCTCCCGTCACGATTCAGCGCGACGACAGCGGCGGCGCGAGAGAGAGACGCTGCGCGTGAACGCGTCCATACACAGCGGTAGCAACAGCCCAGCCACCTCCGAGCCGCGTGACGACGAAGGTCGGCGCACGAGTGTGGGCCATGCCGACGACGCCGACTCTGAGGCGCTCAATCGCGCCCTCGAGGAACTCCACATTGAGCAGCAGGAGGACAACGACGAACTCGAGCGCTTCTATGCTCATGTAAACCAGAAGCGGATGGAGTTAGAGCGGTGCCTGGGCTCTGTCGAGGACAGGCTGGCCGCCCTGCTATGAGAGAGATTTACTTTCGTTTGCCGTCTTCCCGCGTGCCATCTCTGACCACGGAGGACACACACACACACACCTCCCAGTGCGTGGTATCG
The DNA here is from genome assembly GCF_000234665.1 of Leishmania mexicana MHOM/GT/2001/U1103. NCBI lineage: Eukaryota > Euglenozoa > Kinetoplastea > Trypanosomatida > Trypanosomatidae > Leishmania > Leishmania mexicana. The sequence continues at coordinate 418,095 of NC_018328.1, forward strand.
CACTGGGTCCAGCACCACCACCACCCCACTCTGAGGGAGGAAGGCCGAGCAGCAGCCGCACTTCTATCTCCGCCAAATGCCCAAACCACTTCTCGTGGCGACAGGGCCAGGCACTCACGGCGTGGGGGGAGGGAGGGGAGGTCAGAGCGATGTATCTTTACCGATGTCGTCATCCGGGTTGTGGGCGCAGCTGCGCTGGTTCGACGTGCAACAGTGAGCACGTCTGTACCATCCACGCGGTGGGCAGAGCTTCGGCGTGACCCTGGGGTGTTCCCCATCTGACCCTCACACTGCCGGCATGGTGGGGGGGGTGAGCTGCTGTGAGGCAGACCCGCGGGGCAGGTCGTGGGTAGGGGTTTGAAGCATAGGTGGTGCTCAGGTAACCGAGTGGGCGCACTGCTGCACTGGCGTGTCTAGCGCTGCTTCGCACCACACGATGGGGCCTGTGGCAGGGCCGAGGGAGGGGGAGGGGTCAAGTGGAGTTTGAGCTCGTGTTGTGTGGCAGCAAAACGGTCACATGCTGAATACATATATATATAATAAAAAGCGCTCTTTCAGCGCGGGCGGCTCAAGCAATGCACGCGCACGCACACAGGCACTTCAACATGCCCCGAGCACTACCCCCCCCCTCGCTCCATAATATGCTGAGCAGGCGCGCCTTGGGCTGCGGCGCGTTGGCGCTTTTCCTCTGTGCATTCGTAGTCACCTGTTGTGCGTGCGTGTGTCGGCCGAAGGTTATGCTCTCTCCTTCTGTTCGGTGTGTTGGATAAGGCGCCGCTGCTCCGGTCAATGCGAAGCATCCCTGCGTCACTGGTGGGAGAACAACACACGCACACACACAAGCACACACACAGCGAGAGAGAGTGCACGGGGCGGGGGCGGGGGGTCGCAGGTGTCTTCTGTGCGCCCGGTCCCCCCCCCTTTGGGCTTCACCTCCTCCTCTCTTGGCACGACACCCCCACTCTCTCCTGGTACTCTGCCAACCGCCTCAGTCCTCCTCGAGCTCACTGTTCCTTCCCCCTCCCCGCCTCTTCTCGGGCTGCTGTCCTACGTAGTGGTGCTCTCCCATCCACCCCACTGCCTTCGCTCGCAGTGCCGCATTCTGGGTCGAACACGCTTCTCATCAGGCACGCGAAACCTCCCTCGTTCCTAGACGTGATGACGTCAGGCTCTACATCCATGCAGATGCTGCTGGCGCACCAGTACATGCACACCCGCCCCACAAGTCTCCAAGTAGATAGGCCCGCATCAACAGGGCACGCACAGCCTACATCGCCGCTTCAGAGACGGTGGCGACGTCTGCCTCTCTCCGCTCCTGACACGTCGACCCTCCTCAGCGGCAAAGACGCACCGTTTCTATACTCGTCCGTGAATCACTTAACGCATCGCCTTCCCGAGACTCTCGGTGTGCACTACCCTGCGTCGCCGTACTACGTCGGACGCAACGAATTCGACACGCAGCTGCTTCGAGAAGCAGCGGCTTCTAGGCTAGGTCAGCCCATGCAACGAGCGCAGACGGCCAGCCCCGGTGCTCGGTTGGTGCCGGCGGCGTCGCAGCAGCAGCAATACGCGCAAACGATGCCGACGAGACCGATCGAGGGCACCATCACCTTCTCGGACTTATCGCCTCCACGTCTCTGCAAACAATCATCGGGCAACTCCGCCTCTGTGATGCGGCACACGGCGTGCCACCGCAGCTTCCCTGGCACCTGCACGTCCAAGCTGGATCAGCCCGTTGTCTCGTTGCAGCCCACCACCGCATGCTCGCGTTCGATTCGCCCTGCCACCTCTGATGCTGCGGCTGTAACGTCAGAGACCATACCTGAGCCATGCATGCGCTGCAGCGTGCGCTGGGAAGCATCCGTCATAAGAGACGAGCTCGCAGCAGACAGGCTGGCAGAGTTTCGGCGCTTGGTCTCCACTGCCATTCCATGACCACTGGAGGTGCTGTACAGAACAGCCTCTTGGGTGTGCGTGGCCGGTAGGTCATGTACACGACCCTTCGTCCTCCACTTCGCGTCATCGCTTTCGTGGATGCCATTACGCTGCTGCTCTTGACGATGTTCGTATGTCTTGATGGCACTGGCCATCTTCTCTTGTCTCTTCCCCCTCCCCACCCGCCCCCTTCCCCTACACACGCCACACCACCACCACCCCACTCTGAGGGAGGAAGGCCGAGCAGCAGCCGCACTTCTATCTCCGCCAAATGCCCAAATCACTTCTCGTGGCGACAGGGCCAGGCACTCACGGCGTGGGGGGAGGGAGGGGAGGTCAGAGCGATGTATCTTTACCGATGTCGTCATCCGGGTTGTGGGCGCTGCTGCGCTGGTTCGACGTGCAGCAGTGAGCACGTCTGTACCATCCACGCGGTGGGCAGAGCTTCGGCGTGACCCTGGGGTGTTCCTCATCTGACCTTCACACTGCCGGCATGGTGGGGGGGGGTGAGCTGCTGTGAGGCAGACCCGCGGGGCAGGTCGTGGGTAGGGGTTTGAAGCATAGGTGGTGCTCAGGTAACCGAGTGGGCGCACTGCTGCACTGGCGTGTCTAGCGCTGCTTCGCACCACACGATGGGGCCTGTGGCAGGGCCGAGGGAGGGGGAGGGGTCAAGTGGAGTTTGAGCTCGTGTTGTGTGGCAGCAAAACGAATCTGTGGAGTAAAAGCTCAAACGAAGACAGCCGCCCCTGTCATTCTCCAGGCTTCCCGGGCTCCCAGCATCCTGTTCGGTGTACAGGAGCCAGCGAAGGACCGCACTGCTCTTCAGTCCTCGCCCCCCCCCCTCCTCTGCTCTCCTCTCCCCCTGTCATCCCTACCTTTTATCTCTCGCGTCAGGTCCTATGTGTGGTGCACACGTGGTAGAGTGCATGCACTCACCCGTCACTCTCTTCGTTTTCATGTTGTGGGCGTTCTGCGTCTGGTACGCCGATCCCTCTTGCTGTCATTTTCTGCCGTACTTCGCGGCCCCCGCCGCTCCCCTCAACCGAGTGCGCGCCCCTCTCCCGTTGCATTCTCTTGCGCCACGCGCATGCCCACAGCATGTGCCCAGTGGGGAGTCCCTTTCTCGTCGCCTTGACGCGTGTGCACCAGCATGTGTGATGCAAGAGAGGCGGACGTGGTGGACTAATCACGCATGCCATGAAGGACACACGCATAGAAGGACAGTGAATCGCTGAAGGAGAGGAGTGGGCCGGAGTCTCAACGCGGGCGCACTGATGTGCCGCTTCGTCCCTCACTTTGCTGCCCTCTCTTGGCATTCACGCATGTGGCTGGTGCGGGAACGCTGTCGTTCTCGTCATTGTGAAGGGCACACGTTGCACTTCGCTCGCCTTCCTCTGCCCTCCTGCGCGTAGTTCTCGCCTCTCCCTCCGCTCACGTGCAGGGCCTCAGCCACGACGTCCACCCACAACTTCTCTCTCGCGCTGTGTGTTTTTTTTTTCCTGCCAACCTTTTCTCCGCTGCACTGCGTGTTCGCTACGGCGATGATAGTTGCGGCCGCACACACACACATATATATATAAAGGAACATCGACAATCGCCCTCAGCAGTTGCCGCCGCCGCCCCCCACCCACACACACACACACACACACCTACCCGCCCACGCCATTCTCTGTCTCGGTCTCACCCTCCCCCTCAACCGCGTTGCCGAGTTACATGGCCCATGTGTACCTCCTCGATGTGAGCTACCTCGCCCCGTTTGAAGCGTGCTTGCCACGGGGTTCGTCTGAGCCGCCGCTCTCGTGGCGTTGTGCGGCGGAGCTGGCTCAATGGACCTCCGTAGCGGCGGTTGGGGACGCTTGGATAGCGGCGTGCGCAGAGGCAACAACGGCCACGACGGTGACGGGAACGTCGGCGCACGAAACACCTCTTACCTCTGACGTCGCATCATGCAAGCAGGGCAGGGAAGGCTACATGCGGCTCGGCGATGACGATGACGGTGATCAGGCTAAGGCTGCCGCATGGTCCACCGTCACCCCAATGGAAGTCGGCGCGCCAAGCCGCCACATGTACGTCATTCACACTTTCCCTTCAGCAATTGTTATCCAGAACAAGTACTTCAGCACAACGCTGACCCTCGTGACGGGGGCGCCGCTGCGCCCTCCCTCGGGCCACGGGCACGATCGCGCCTCTCCGTCGGATCAGCGCGACATCACAGCTGATCTCATGCGCATGTGTGCTAGTGGCAAGAGTAGCAGCGGCCCATCCGTCTCTCGTGTCGGCGATGGCGGTTGCTATGGTGGAGTGCTACTTGCGCACATTACCCAAGACCCAGCGGGCGTTCCGTGGCACGCCTTTCCACAAAGCGGGTGTCTCTTCCACGCCATCATGGTTTTTCACAGCAGCGAGACAGACGTGGACATGGGCGAAGTAGCAGCAGCGGCGCCAGAGTCCCTGGCCGCCATGAAGGCCCGACAGAGCAGACAGGACGCCGACGTGTTCTGCAGTCCTCTCAAAGACGCTACCATGCCCACGGATGACACTCTTGATGCGCCGACGTCATTGCTGCAGCTGAAGGCGCGCTGGAAGTACCTCGCAGCGGAGAATGGGTACGAGTGCATCTTTCACACCACGGGATGTCCTCCGCGTGCGGCGGCACATACGGCGGCGTCCATGGAGAGCGGCGGGCATGCACTCGGCAGCCCAGCGGAAGACGTTCAGTTGGAGTGCGTTAGCGCCGATTCTGGCCGCCGCGGCTTGCTCGAAGCGCCACTTGCTGGATCGAATCGGCTCTACCAAATCCTGTGTAATACGCTGTGGCCGGCTGGCGTCCGTCATGCAGCTGCCGCGACGTCGGGTGCACGGAGCGACGGTCACGGTGAGCAGGAGGACAGCGCCGTCACGCAGGCACCAAAGCCACTGAAGCCGCGCTCTGGGAACGCGTTTCTGGTGGTGGGCGACGACGAGGATGCGATGTGGCGTCTCTTCCAGCAGCAAGAGGACGGGTGCGCGCATGTGCCGCGCCGTCTTTTTCGTTTCTTCACCGCCGTCGTTAGCTCGCCTGCTGACCCGACTGAGGCACCTCGAACGGCCGAGGGTAAGCTCGCCGCCGCCGCGGCACGACGCACCCGCGTCGCTCTTGTGAACCGGTACTACGCGGCAGTAGTGCAGCCGTGGCTGGTCCAGATCGCCTTCTTCGACGCTCGTATGCAGGAGCTGCTGGACCGATACTGGGAGCAGCACATGACAGCTGAGGACGGTAGCGATGGCCTCTGCCCCGATGCGCCAGCGGTGGTTTTGTGGCCGCCAAACTCTTCGGCGTCATGCGCTGCCCGTGCTGAGAGCGAGACTTGGGACGCGGCAGCCATCCGTGCCGACCCCGACGGCGAAGACGTGCGGGCTTCGTATCCGCCGCTAGAGGTCGTTCTCGACTCTCTTGCACGTCGTGCCTGCCGCGATGTCGTGGTCGTGGTGAGCAAGCGCGGAGGCGGCGCCGTTCCCAGCGGGCTCACAGAGTACGAGGCGCTGCTGTGTATGGAGCGGAACGTCGAGGTGGTGCAGCTGGAGCCAGCGCGCTTCAAGGCGGCATCGGCTGACACGATGGAGACGAGCGTCGCTGATCTGCCAATGCCTGTAAATCGAGACGAGGACGACACACAGGCCACACGCGGCGTGGACCGGCTGCACGAGGCGCTGCACTGTGTGCAGTGGGGGCAGACGCACCTCATGAAGTGCGCAGCGTCCCCGAGAACGTGCCTCGCGGACCGCGGCAATAACTCGTGTCTTTTACTGGCCTGCGGGCAGACTCCGTTCGAAGAAGAGGCGTGGGTGCGCGACCTACTCGCAGCCTTAAGCGCGGCACCGTCTAGCACACGCAGCAAGAGCGCAACTCCATCTTCCGAAGATTACCTGCGTCTCGCTGCCCCTACCGTTGCAGCGGCTCTTGCGGCTGGACACAGTGACGACAGCGCGGACCTCGGAGAACACCCAGCCGGGGCAGCTGTTGGGGTCGACATCTCTACCCCATACTTCAATGCGCGTATTGAGGTGCAGGTCGAGGGTGGTCTACACTCATACTACGCGGCACCACCGACACAACGCGCGGGTACGCAGACGATGCCGTCTGGGTGGGAAAACGCACACGATGCCTATGTGGTCGTCACAACCCTGTGCGCTCTCCAAGAAGCGGCGCGCGAGATCGCTGGGTCCACCAGGCATACGACGCTCCATAATCCCAGCACCCGCGAGGCTGTCAGTGGACCGCACGGCGCCCTGGGCATGGTTATCCGAACCCTTGCTCGGCGGCAGAGGGAGATATGGATGGCGGAGCAGATCGACGCCTACGTGGCGCACCAGACTAGCCAGAAGGCGTCCGACGCGGCTGCTGACTCACCGCTTGTCCTGCTGTACATCACGGACGTATCGGCAGCGGATTTGACGCGTGCGGAGCTGGTGGAGCAGCTGGTCTGTGCACTCGCACGCCCCACCGCAGCGCCTGCTGCAGCTTCCCTGGGCGAGAACGGCAGCGACAGCGCCGAAGATGCCGATGGCTACGTGCCCATCGAGCTGGTGTTCGCGAGTGAGCCTGTGAGCGTGACAACCGGCGCCGCTACGGCAGGCCGCTACGACGGTCTCGTTGTGGACGGCACCGCGCGTGTGCGCGAAGCGTTTGAACAGCATCTGTGGCCGCATCGGCAGTCACTGTCACACTACCACCGCCGCGTCAGCAACATCCGTCCCACAACCCATGCTAGAGAGGAAGCTGCAAGTCTGCGGGGCTCCGTCGAGGCTGCCTCTGCCACCACCGCTGACGTTTTTGCCAGCGAAGTAACGTGTGCGTCGCCTCCTCCGGTGGCAGCAGCAGCAGCAGTGCCTGCCACAAGAGCGAGCGCTACCGTACCCAGAGAAACGGTGACGGTTGATTCCTCATGGGTTGCACCGGTCATCGGCTGCGCCCTACCGAACGGCTACCTTGTCGACCCCGAGACACTGCGAAGCGTACCGGTGAGGGTCGTGCGAGACGCCCCATGGAACACAGCGAAGATCGCAGACGTCGAGGGCAGACAGGGCTGTGGTGACGCATCAGCTCAGCATCACAAGCCTCGGCCGACAACCCACAATGCTGAGGAGCTCATGCAATGGATGGAGAAGATGAAGCGCTACGGTCACCGCCTCGGCGAGGCGCTGCGCAAGGAGCAGGCGGAAGTACTTGCCCTTGCCCTTGAGAAGACCCTGTAGTGCACGCGCTGGTACACCGCGCCTTTTCTACTTGCAAGCACGCGGAGGCGCGCGCACACACAAACATATATATATATATATATATACATACACATATGCAGACAAGGGCTTACGGCGGCACGTGAAGCATGCCTGACCCCTGACCCGCTCCCCTCCCCCCTCCCTTTCTTGTCGCGGATGCGCTCTTTGAGCAACGACGAGAGCGCGGAAGAAACCGGCATGCACGCGGGAGAAGCGCCTCTCACCCCACCCGCATCGCTTGGCCATGGCCTGACCACATCCGGACGCCTCCCTCCCTCCCTAACCCCTTTGAAACGCCTCGTGTTGCCCTTTACTTTCAAAGAAGAGGGACAGAAGAAATCGTGCAACGATCTGGATGACACGGTGGTATGCAGAGAGACCCGCTCTTGTGTGTGCGTGACTCTGTGTGTGCTGCGGCGGCCTTTGTTGTTGATATACCACCCAAGACACGCATCGAAGCATTCACACACCTCACACGTGCGTGCACCCCAGTCAGAGGAGACGGAAGGCGCCCGAAACACTGCTGAGATGAAGGACAGGCGAAGTTCGAGTAGGACTCCCTCGTTGCAGGGGCGCCGAAACGGAAGGGCACATGGCAACGGCGACTCCGACCACCGTGGCGCGCGTCCTATTGCTCCTCAAAGGCGCAGCGGCGGCGCCTCGTCTCGCTCGTGGTCACGCAAGCGCAAGGCCACGCGTCCCAGCGTCTCTGCCGAGGATCGTATGGTGCAGCCCATCAAGCACGTCGTCCCGCTTGACCTCTCGTTCGGCAACTTCGAGTTCCAAGAAATGAAAAGCCTCGGTAAGCGCGGTGGTGGTGTGCGTGAGCTATCTTCGCTGCTGCGTCAGGCGCGTCGCAAGGCCGCTACGCATGCGGACATGCTTCACACACGACAAGGCGCCGAGATGCGCAGCGAGGATATGCTCTCCGCGGCGATGCAGCGGTCAGCTGGTATGAAGGTGAAGGACGACGCGCACCGCATCGCCAAGGCTCTCGCGAAGCGCCGCAGCAAGAAGCGCCAGTCGGCCAAGCGCTGGGCAAGCCGCATCAAGCGCCTGGAGGACTCGGTCGAGAACGTCGTGAAGGACCGCTCCATTCAGAGGCAGACAATGAAGGCGCGCAAGGAGGCCAAGGTCCGCGCGAAGGAGAAGAAGCGCGAGACTACCGGTGGTGGCGGTGCCGGTCGCGGCAGCGGCAGCGGCACGAAGATGGGGGCAAAAAAGCAGAAGAGCTTCGGCGGGAAGAAGCAGCGCAAGGGGGGCAGTCACGGCAGAACAAAGCGCTGACCGAGTTTCGACTCTCGATGGATAAAGAGGGAAGAGGGCAGAAGACGCCTGCGGGGCGGGGGAAGGGGAGGGGGAGGGGGGGGCAGTGCGCGGGCGAGCGTGTGTGTGTGTGTGTGTGTATGTGTCTGCGCGCTTTTGCCTTTGGCCCGCTACGTGAGCACTGCACGTCCCACGCCCACGCTGACGTCTTCTGTCTTTCCGTAACACACTCGATTAACCGAACCCTCCGCCTGTTCTCGTGTACTCTCGGAGGCGTTTCCCAGCGGATGAAGAAGCCGAGACACAATGGCCTCTGTGCTCCTCTGTCGTCTCCTGTATCCCAGTGGAGATGGGGGAGGGGAGGGCGACGCGTGATGTGGCCGTTCTTAAGTTTTAGGTGACGGTGGAAGAGGAGGGGGTGCGGTGGTGTCGCTCGTCTCCGCTGCTCCTCTTCACGCCATCCTCACCTTCGTCTGCCATCGGTCCTCGCGCGCCTCCGCATGAAAGCACGGCATGGGTAACAAAATCGCTAACACAGCGATAATACGACCAGCAGCAGCAGCAGTAGCAGTAGCTGCTTTTGGTGCTGCCTCCGCTTTTTTTTTCATCGCTGTCCCCCCCCCTTCCTCCTCTCCCAACTGTTGTTCTTACTGCACGGATGTGCACAACGCCTGCTCACGCGCGTGCCCGGCCTCTTGCGCTCGGCACTTCATAGAAAACCTCTCGTTCACAACAGCACCCTCTGTGAGCACATCAACAGCCTCCCACGGCCTCTCTCCTTTCGCTCTATACCAATACACATACGCTCGTACGCATCTTACTGCGTCCACCAGCACCGCTAACCTCCTCACGCACGGACACACCATGTTCCAGCGGACGCACAGCCGCGTCGGCGCCACGGCGCTCGCGTGGGCCTTGCGCATGCAGCAGAACCGGATGAGTAGTTGCCCCGTCCCAAGTCTTCCCACGGCAGCGGGGTGTCGCCACCTGCCGTGCGGGGCGTGCACCGCACCGGCAGCAACAGCCTCCTTCTTCGCCCTCCAGAGCGGGCTCCGCGGCTACACCACGACGACCCGCGCACAGCAGATGCGCGTGCAGGGCCGCGACAACATCCAAAGCCAGAACACCCCCATG